>NW_020312259.1:0-290219 GCF_002999335.1 Cyclospora cayetanensis | reverse complement strand
GCAACTGCAGCAAGCAGTTGCAGGAAGCAACTGCAGCAAGCAGTTGCAGGAAGCAACTGCAGCAAGCAGTTGCAGGAAGCAACTGCAGCAAGCAGTTGCAGGAAGCAACTGCAGCAAGCAGTTGCAGGAAGCAACTGCAGCAAGCAGTTGCAGCAGCTGCTTGCACAGACAGTTGCCAGAGCCGGGGTACATTTTCCAGCTGGCGTGAGCACTAATAGACTTACCGCCGCTTGGAGGGGGTGCAGCTTGAGCTGGAGAAGCAAGTTGTCGGTGCCTTCACCCCAAAGCGTTGCGGCTTCTGCCAAGGGGTCTTGGATGTAGCGGCCAAGAGAAAGGGCCTGTGCGCGCACAGAGTCACCCCATGTTTGCCACTTACAATGACGGTGATTCGCCGCTATACCACAGAAGCTCCAGGAGAGGTTGTTCAGAATGCCGCAAGACACACAAACACACGAAACATACACACACAAACACACGAAACATAAACACAAACACACGAAACATACACACACGAAACATACACACACGAGACATACAAACACGAAACATACACACACAAACACACAAAACATACACACACGAAACATACACACACAAACACACGAAACATACACACACAAGCACACGAAACATACACGCACACACACACAAAACACACGACACACAAACACACACAAACACACAAACGCACAGACCGCACGAACAAAAAAGCCGCAAGAAAAGGGGCCAAAAAGCGCATCCAAAAAGGGAGTTAGAAACACCTGTTAGAGCAGATTAGGAAATGCACTGTCGAGTACCCAGTTAAACGCGAAACAAAGAAACATCCGCAAGACTAAAAGAGCGTCCCTCACCATGAGTGCTTCCCTCGCCATGCTACGTCTGAGAGTCTCTGGCACACGATCACTACCAGCCCAAACTGCGGGGATTTCCAGAGGGGCGAGAACGAGCGCGAAGGGACGATGACGTTCTTCCAGTTTAGGCAGAACATGCTGCTTCAGGATCTGCTGCAAGAGCAGTCCATAACGATCGCGCACTCCCACCGCTGCCACATCCACGAATCTGTCGGTAAAGAGGCGAACTAAGCGTTGCAAATCTCGCTGCGCAAGCTGCTCCTCCCGCGAGATCCCCTGCTGCTGCTGCTGCTGTGAGGCTGCTGCAGGATCGAGTGCAGCGGCAGCGGCGTGCTGGGAGAGGACTCCTGTCTGGCGCTGCTGCTGCAGCTGTTGCAGCTGTTGCTGTTGCTGCTGCTCGTCTGGAAGCCGAGTATTCAGCAGCACATCGAAGCACTCATGCGTTTCGATCTCCCCCCAAGCGTTGACTAGGACCGCATGCGTCCTTGCGAGAGTCTCACCACGCCCTCCCTCAATCGGTCTGTGCTGAATCACGAAAGAGAGACAGTCTATTGCAGCCGGATCGTGAGTCAAGCGCTGCTGTCGCTGCTGCTGCCGCTGTCTCCGCTGCTGTCTCCGCCTCCTTTTTTCGGGGGGTGCCGCTGCAGCAACGGGCATACTGGGGGAGTCTGAGTCGCTGCTGCTGCTGCTGCTGTCGCTGCTGCTGCTGCTGTCGGTGGTGTCATCCTGAACAAGCTCCTGCTGGCGCCGCTGCTGCTGCTCCTGCGTCGGACGTAGAGGCTGCATGCACAGCTTCCAGTGCAGCATCTCCTGACAGGCCTTAAGAACTGCCTCCTGAGACGCTCGCAGCAACTTGTCGCGAGTGTCTCGCTTGACTGCGGGAAGCAACTCGTTCAGGAGCAGCCTCTTGAGGATTAGCCGCTGGATGTACACCCACGGAGCAGCAGCAGCAGCTTCTGCACCGCCCCCCCCTCCCACGCCACGGTGAAAGGCGCCTGCGTAAGGGCTGTAGGCATTTAGCAGGTGAGAAAGAAGCGACTCTATGAGCTGCTGATCCTCGCGTTCCGCCTCTGCAAACTTTTGCTGCTCGCTCTCCAAATACTGCTGCTGCTGCTGCAGATCGTGCATGTAGCTCGCCACGCCGCTGCTACCCAGTGTCGCCACTGACATGCCAGCTGTCTTGCCACTTAATCGCAAGAGCTTCTGCTCCTTCAAGGCTTCCGCATGCCTCCCCGCAAACTCTTCCCGCTTCCACGGAGGCGTCTCCCCCGAAAGAGGATGCAGTATCACCGCTACCTCGCCCTGTCTCTCCAGTTGCTGGATCTGCATTGAACACGGCAGGCGCAACATCTAGCCCGACAGCAGCAGCAGATGCATCCGCCAATAGACGACTCTAACAGAGCAGTTTTAAAGCAAGGAAAGGCAAAGCCTAGCGGTGTGGGAGGCTAGGAGCGCTAAGAGTCTGGTCTGCAGTGTGCGAAAATCCCACTTGGGTGCTACACATGCGCACACACACAAACCTGAACGAAAAGAGGACTGATGGAGTTGTCTCTTCGGTTGCATAGTATCTGCTTGAGCCTCTTGGCGCGTTGAAGGGGATCCGCTGCAACCTGCTCCCGTCGAGTTTTCTCTTCTCTGTCGGCCTTCTTGCAAAGAGCAAGAAACTCCTTCTTCTCCTCCTGTGTCGCGAGAGACTGCAGCTGGCGACGCCTCGCTATTTCTTTCTCTCTTTGCTCTTCTTCGCGGTGAGCCCTGTCATTCCACGGTAGACACGGCGGCTTTTCCACAAACTCTGGCAAAATCTGCAGCCGCATCATCAGCAGCAGCACACGTGTTTTGCATGCAGCAGATGGCACTTGAACGGCCCATGCGCTTGCATGCAGCACAGAGCACCGTCAAAAATATCCACAAAACATCCGTCTGTGTGGATCGCGCGTTCCCCACAAAACAGCAGTAAGTGCGACTGAAATGAAACCTCTTCGAAAGAAAAGAGAGGTGTGCCTTGGATAGGCGTAAAAAACAACACACAACACGACACGTCCCAACATACACACATCCATATATACACATATGGATACGAATGTATGAATACGTATTTCAAGATGTACATGAATACATATACAAATATATGTATACACACACATATATATATATCTATACATACATATATATATAAATCTATATACATATATATCTATGGAGATAGATCATATACCTCCTCTAGAAAGCATTTCACGGGGAGCCGCCATAGCCTGCGTGCGATCCAGCAGGCTTTTGCAGGATCTGCTTCTCTTTCGCCCTTGGGACTGGTGATGACAGAGAGAGTAAGCATCCGTTCGAGTTTGTTTCTTAGGAGACGCCGCAGCTCGCAATGCGCAGCAAGGCACTTTGCATGATACTGCACAAGGAGAGAGAGCACTTGAGCTCCTGAGGAGAAGGGAGGACGACACCACTGCGCAACCCATGCGGCTGCTGAAAGTTCAAGTTGCAATTCAGCTTCACTGGCACCTCCTCCTGCTCCAGCCGCTGCTGCTGCTGCCGCTGCTGCTGCAACGTCTGTCTCTGACGCTAACTCGATCTGGGGGGGGGGAAATCGGGGGATCCGCGGCAAAGACAGCAAACGCCCCGGCTGAAGCGGGTGCCTCTCTTCAAACCGCAAAAAATTCAAATTCACGAGCAGCGCATCACCATCCAGCAAATAGCCACTCCATACTGAGGCGAGACCGTGACGATGCGCCATCTGCAGGAGATACACACGTCCAAAGCCACAACTGTAAACTCCACACGCTGCCGATAAAAAAACGAGCGCGCGATTGCACAAACACACACACACACGTACATAACACACCTACAATCAAATACACATGCAACACAAATACACACATACGAGCAGACACATGCAACACAAATACACACACACGAGCAGACACATGCAACACAAATACACACATACGAGCAGACACATGCAACACAAATACACACATACGAGCAGACACATGCAACACAAATACACACACACGAGCAGACACATGCAACACAAATACACACATACGAGCAGACACATGTAACACAAATACACACACACGAGCAGACACATGCAACACAAATACACACATACGAGCAGACACATGCAACACAAATACACACATACAATCACACACACAAACACACAACACGAATACACACAATCAAACACACCTACAATCAAATACACATACAACACAAATACACACAATCAAACACATACAATCACACACACAAACACACAACACGAATACACACAAATACACACAATCAAACACACACAATCAGACACACACAAACACACAACACGAATACACACAAATACACGCCTACAATCAAATACACATACAACACAAATACACACATACAATCACACACAAACAAACACATACAATCAAATACGCATACAACACAAATGCAAACACACAGCAGAAATACACACGCACACACGACACAAGAAGCGGAGAGAAAAGCATAGTATAGCGAAGAAAGCGGCAGAGGAAGGAACCACGGAGGCAGCCTCGTGCTTTGCACGTGGGGGTACAGACGCTACGCGCCGACCATGCAGGCAGAGAGATCCAGCATGCGAACGCACGCCTAGAGAGGCACCCGCGGATCGACATAGACACTCCAAACACACACAAAAGAGACCACACGAAGGCATCGAAGCATGAGATGAAGAAGCAACAACAGCCAGACACAGGGAGAGGCTCGCGCATCTGAGAGCGATAAAGCTTTGAAAGTGCGCTTTTTCAAAGGCATCTATCGCAACGGTTTCTCGCAGATGGCAGGTGCGACCGTTCCAGAGTAAGGAATATCGGCAGTTTGATAACAGCAGTATCAAACGAACCTCAATTGCATCGATGAGGGGAGTTTCACTGAGAGATAAGGGCCTTCCTGCTGCTGCTGCCTCCGCTTCAGTCCACTCTTCCTCTGCAGCTTCATCTAGGAGACGCTTGAACTCCAGCTGCTCCGCTTTTGCTGCGGCGCAGTCCTCCTCCGTGAGACTCGCGCCATCGCAGCTGCCGAATCCACTCCCCGCTCCCGCCGCATGCATGCGGCTCCCACTGCTCAGGGGAGCGTTCCCACCCACTGAGCGAAGCGATCGACTGCCGCTGGATTCGACGAGCTCCGACTGGCCTCCTCGAGCTGCGAACTGCGTCTGAGAGGCATTCTCGCCAAAGAAATCCTCTGCCGCTGCAGCCTTCGCTGCTGCCGACGCCTCTGAGCTCGCTGGTGCAAAGGGGTGCCCTACTGCTGCTGCTGCCGAAGCTGCAGGTACAGCTGCTGCTGACTTCGCTGCTTGAAGAGGCGAAACTTCCGAAAAGTCTCCGCCAAAGAAATCCTCTGCAGCCTGTGCAGCTGCTGCGCGGGCTGCTGCAGCCTTCGCTGCTGCTGCTGCTGCTGCGGCTGCGGCTGCTGCTGCGTCTGAGTTACCTGCAGCTGCTCCTGCAGCTTGAACAGCTGCTGCGCGCGCTGCCGCAGCCTTTGCTGCAGCTCCTGCAGCAGCTCCTTCAGGAGACTGCGTCGCTCCTGCGGACTCTTCCTGCGAGAAATCTGCGCCAAAAAAATCCTCCGCAGCTTGTGCAGCTGCTGCACGCGCTTCTGCCGCCTGGGCGTCTGTAATAGGATTGCCGAACGCTGCTTCTGAACCTCCTACGGCTGTAGCTGGCAGTGCCTCTGCTGCGATCGCTGCTTCTTCTGATGCATCTACTGCCACCAACGGCCGAGGGGTCCTCTGCCCCCAACGCGAAGAAGCTCTTGGAGCATTCGCTGCATCTCTACTGGAGAAGCTTATGCTGCTTTCGCTAGTACTGCTGCTGCTACTGCTGCTGCTACTGCTGCTGTCACTGCTGCTGTCTGTCGTGCAGGCGTTTCCATTCGCAGCTTGCGCGTGCTGCTGCTGCCCGTCCTGCTGTTGCGGCTGCTGTACTGACACTGGCTGTATATCCCACTTAGCTGCGTGGGGACGACTGCCAAGAGAGCCAGTTGCTTTTGTTTGTGGAAAAGAGTCTACTGCCGATGCTGTTGGAATGGCGGTTCCAGCATCCGCCGTCTCAGCGGGCACGGCGACTTCTGTTTCCCCTGACTCTGCTGCTTCGTGCTGCTGTGCTGCTGCTGCATCTGCATCTGCTGCTGCTGCATCTGCATCTGCTGCTGCTGCATCTGCATCTGCATCTGCTGCATCTGCATCTGCTGCTGCTGCATCTGCATCTGTTGCTGCTGCATCTGCATCTGCATCTGCTGCATCTGCATCTGCTGCTGCTGCATCTGCATCTGCTGCACGTGCTGCAGCGGCTGTAGAGTCACAACAATCTCCTTCTGGCGGCATTCGCTGCATCATCTCCTCCTCGCAGAACAACTGTGCCTCGCCGTGTGGCTCTTCAACATCCAGCGGCTGCTGCTGCCTGCGCTGCAGCAAAGCAGCATCCCCCTCAAGATCTTGCTGCACTTGCTGCTGCTCTGCATTGCCATGCTGTAAGTAGAGATGCTGCAGGTCGACAAGCATATGCTTCTGCTCCAGCGACAGCCGATCCTCCTGCGTTCTTCCTTCTTGCTGCTGCTCTTCACCGAGGGCAGCAACGGTTGCTGTTTCCTCTGGAAGGGGTGGAATAGACGGTACGGCAGATACCACCTCGCCTTCTCCTCCAGCAGCTGACAACAAACCTCGGTCGCCTTCATCTCCGAGATCTCTGTGATTGCCGCTGTCATGGAGTCTCTGCTGCAGACTGCAGTTCACGTCCTCAAGCAGCCGATCCTCTTCCTGCAGCTCCTGCTTGTTCATTTCGTGCTTCAAGATCGTGTCTGCTGTGTCGCTCTGCAGCAGTTTCTCGTCCTCTTCTGCCTGCTGTGCCTCCTCCTGGTCTGCTTCGTCTTCTGTGAAGCTGCGCTGTTTGCTGCCTCCTCTAGCAGCCGCTGCAGCAGCAGCAGCAAGCTGTGGATGATACTGCATCAGCAAGAAGAGCCGAACGTCTTCGAGTTGCTGCTCCGTCTCTGCTTCCCTCACGAGCTTCTGCACGACCTCTTTGATCTGGTGATGCGTTTCCTGAGTCGCGCCTCCCTGCTGCTGCTGCTGCTGCTGCTGCACGCGGACGGCAAGCTGCAGCAGCTTGATCCTTGCAGCTCGAAGCCGCCAATATCGAAGATCCAGCTCGTATGCCCTCCACACCATGGCAACAGAGAGAGGAGGAGCGACAAGGTGTATCCTGTGCTCGAGAATAAAGACGATTTCAAAGCCTTGCTGCAGCAGCAACTGCAGCAGCAGCAAGACTTTCCGCTGAACGTCTTGTTCAGGATCTCTTTGCAGCCGGCAAGCCATACCAAACGCATCCATATATCGCTCAGCAAGCCTACGAGGTTTCAAATCGTCTGCAAACTCCTCCAGTAAGCGACGAGATATCCATAGAGCCTCTGCTGCTAAGGCGGCCTGTAGCAACAGTCCACACAGACGTAGGCGCAGGAAGAGCTGCATCAAAAGTGCGTTTACTGCAGCAGCAGCAGCAGCAGCAGCTCCATGCATTTCAAAGCGGAAGGAAGAGGAGGCACTACACAACGCCCTCCAGGTGCAGGCAAGATCCCAAAGCAAACCATCATTACAGCAACAATAACAAGAACAGTAACGATAGCAACAACAATAGCAACAACACTAAGAGCAACAGCAACACTAACAGCAACAACAATAGCAACAACAATTGCAACAACACTAAGAGCAACAGCAACAACAATAGCAACAACACTAACAGCAACACAGCAATAGCAACAACACTAACACTAACAGCAACAGCAATAGCAACAACACTAACACTAACAGCAACAACAATAGCGACAACACTAACACTAACAGCAACAGCAATAGCAACAACACTAACAGCAACACAGCAATAGCAACAACACTAACACTAACAGCAACAACAATAGCGACAACACTAACAGCAACAGCAACACAGCAATAGCAACATCATCATCATCATGACCATCCCCCTAGCAGCGCCTTGCCTCTGATATTTTTGAAGGGCGGTTCTTCAGTCTGAGCTGCAGCCTTTCTGGAAAGTCTATCCGTGCTATTGCTTCGTCTCTTGCAGTCGCCAAACCCTTTGCGAGTTCATCCGGCTCCCCTAGTCGATCCCACAAGCTGCGTTTAACCCGTGGAGTAACCCCACCGACTTCCGCAGCACCAGAGGGAGGCGAAAGTCGTTCCCCCGACAGCAGCGCTTCCTCAGAACCTCTCAGATCCGCATCCGATCGCACACGAGACCTAAGGAGACAAAAAGCCCCAAGACGCATGCACTACTACGCAAAAATGCATGCGAAAAGCTCTCCTGCGCACGCTGTGGCTGCAGAAAATAACCGTGGGGATCCTTGGAAACACGCGGGGAAAGCACAACGCAAAGACAGGCAGAGAGACAGACAGAGACTTGAGTCAGGTGAAGGGAGAGACAGATGCCGCCATGCATTCCTTCGCGCATGCAGACAAACACGCACCTGTTGTCGCAGAGGATGCTGATAACTGCATCGATATCTCCAAAACAATCATACACGAGCGACCACGCTTCCGCCAAGCGTTGCATGGACCCCCCTCCAGCGGCACCCGCTGTCTCTTCATACCACTCGCCTCCTTCGTCGCTCTCTTCTTCTTCTTCCTCATCAGATCTTTCTAGATTCTCCTCATCGGCGTCCTCTTCCCTTCCTCCCTCTTCTTCTCCCTCCCGACGCTCGAACAAGCTGTCTTCTGCTGCAAGACAAACGCCTTTCCCCTTGGTCGTCGAGCGAGAGGCTGCTCGATAGCCCCTCCTCTCCTCGTCTCCGCTTCCGCTGCTGCTCAGTCTGCGCTCACTCCCCATAGCCCCCGCTGAACTTGCGGCTTTCTTCAGCCTCCTAAACTGCTGCTTCCTCACATCCGCATCCTCCTCGTTGTCTGTGGCTTCTTCCAGACGCGTCTGCTGCGTCGAGGCTTCCCGAAGGAGCCCTCTCGAGAGCGCCTTTCCCTGAGACACAACAAGCCCTGTGTTTTCGGCTATGAGATCCAGATCCTCTTCGTCTAACGCCAAGGCATCGCCGTCCCCCCCCTGGCTGCTGCTGCTGCTGCTGCTGCTGCTGCTGCCGCTGTCGCTCTCCGCCTCCGACACGATGAAGCCACGCATTTCCTCCCTCAGGATTTCCTCCTCGTCTTCAACGTCGTCCTCCTCCTCTGAATTGCTCTCCTCATCGCTGCTGTCGCCGCTTCCCCGCTGCTGCTGCTGCTGCTGCCTCGACCTGCGCTTCTTCTTGTGCTTCGGCGCCTTCCGCTCATTCCGCCGCCTCTTTCTGCTACCACGACTCTCCTTGTCCTTCTTCTGCCGCTTCCGTCCTCTCCGACGGCTCCCCTCTAACCCTTCGTCCTCTCGATCCTTCTGCACTAAAACCTCCTCGCGTCTCTGCTCCTCCTCCGCATCGCTGCGATCTTCACCCCCATTCTGCCGTCCTTCCTCTTCACGACTTCGCTGCTCTTCTTCCTCATGACTCTGCTCTTCTTCCGCAGCCACTGGACCCTCGGGAGACAGGGGATCAACAGAAACACCCCCCCTGTTGGCTGCCGCCATGGTGTGCTGCAGCGGGCATCCCTCCCACTCTTGCCTCAGCTTTAGCCGTAACCGACGCAGCAACTGCCGTCGGTGATCGGAATACGCCGTGCAGTATGGGGAGCCGAGTGCGCTATACAACTCTCAAGAGAGGCCACCCCGTCCTCTTTCTCACAAATTCAAGATATCTTCTCACTTACAAAGCAGCCGAGGGGTCCCAATAACAACAGCTTTCAACGGCACGCGCCTCCGCCGCTGCCGCTCATGCATGCACCGGTGACTGGCCGCGTGGGGCTGCATGCAACGCCGCGGCAAAACGCGGGCAGCAGCGTCTGATCCGGCGAAAATTGTATTGTGCACGGAATTTCCATCTAAACACAGAGAAAGGCGCGCCTCGGTCATGGGCAGAACCCTCTTCACGACCAGCACGCAAGAACTAGCCGCGTAACACACCGAAAATACGCCTCCTTCCGCACACGAATTCAAAAGGCTCATCTCATAGTGGCTCCTCGACAGCCATGGCGGAGCCTCTGCCCTGCCCCTTTCTTCCCCCCTTCTGCTCTGCAAGCGCCTCCTAGGCTCCCCCAAGACACCCTTCCCTCCTGCCGAAGCGGCGTTGCTTCGCGCGTCTAAGGCTACCCCTTGCGCTACTCTGAACGGCGGACTGCCAGCCTTCGCACCGGCTCCCAGGAAATCCCTATGGAGCCATCAGAAGCGTCTGCGCAGCCCTCTCTACAGCTGCCGCCGCTACTGCTCGCTGTTGCACGTGGGGAGCAGCACCAGCGCACGCCACAGACGCAGTAAATGCAGAAGCCACACAGCCTCGAGGCACGCGCTTGTAGCCGCAAGCGCAGACTCTTTGCATGCCCACGCTGCGGAGCGTCCGTTGTCTCCCTGCTGCTGCTCTGTGGGGCCCCAGGCAGCGGCAAATCCTCGCTAGCTCGGCAGCTGGCTAGCGCGGCTTCTTTGGAGGCTCTCCGCAGCACTCGCTGCCTCTGTAGAGACAGCCGGGAAAAGCTGACTCCGAAGGACTGCCCTGAGGAGGCTGCGACAGCAGCGACCTCGGCAACTGAGAGACGGAGGAAGCTGCACGAGGATCTCGCTCCTGCGCGCGGCTTCTGTCGCTCCATTCGTCCCCCGCAAAGGCTAGAGGATGCTGTCAAAGCGCCTTGTCGAAATTCCTCTGGTGGCAGTAGATGCACAGGCGCCATGCGGGAGGGCTTTCAGGAAGCTGCATGCTGCCTGTCGCCTTCTCCGGCCGGCTATTCTACGAGGCTTAGTGGGGGACTGGAAGTGTGTTGGCTGGAAGTAGACGCGCTAGAAGAGAAGCTTCCCATTGCAGCGGGAGAGAGCCGTGACCACTCCGAGCAGCTGCCTCCCAGCCTCTCGGGGGGGGATGCGATTTTTGCTCCTTTTTCTGCCGCTCGCTGGAAGGCGGCGAGGCATGCAGCTCCGCACGTGGTAGAGGAGATGCTGAGAGGGCATGCAGCGCATAGCAGGGAGCGCCTGCCTTTTGCGTGTTGCTGCGGAGGCTGTAGAGACAGCAATCCTCGGGGGGGGAGCGCCAGTGCGAGCGCAGGCAGCCCTTGCGCCTCTTGCTGTCTCCCGCTGCTTCTGCTTGTGGTAGACGACACGCACCACCTCAAGTCTCTTCGCAAACCCTTCTTTCAGATCGCCAGAACCTGTGAGCCAAAACGAATCCTACAGTCAGTCCTGCACGCGATGCCATGGCCAGTGTTAGACAAAAACGCGTGGCGCTCAAGTCTCACGTGTTAGCGCGTGTGTGGCGACAGGGGGCTGCGGCTTTCTCCAGGTGTGGGTGTCTTCCCCCGTGAGCTCCTGTGTCTCAAGGAGGCTTCACGTTCCCCCCGCCGTGGTGCATGCAAACGATAGAGCGCTTCAAACGGATCCGGGAGTGCGAGATCTTGCCGCTGCATGTGCCCTTCATGCCAAAAACAACGACAAAAACAACAAGAGCAAAAAGGATGCGGAGGCCGTTTTAGGCGAAACGCCCGCGATCCGGGGGTGGCGCAGTGTGCAACCGTTGTGGAAGATTACGGGCACTACGGAAGAAAGCGTAAGGCTTTAAAAGCCTTATGCCTAACTCTAAGCCACGTATTCAGCATCTGTAGCGTTTCTGCTGCCTTGACGCTGCCACCAGTATACCTATAAAAGCCGCTTGTCTGCTGCCTTGACGCTGCCACCAGTATACCTATAAAAGCCGCGTTTCTGCTGCCTTGACGCTGCCACCAGTATACCTATAAAAGCCGCGTTTCTGCTGCCTTGACGCTGCCACCAGTATACCTATAAAAGCCGCTTGTCTGCTGCCTTGACGCTGCCACCAGTATACCTATAAAAGCCGCTTGTCTGCTGCCTTGACGCTGCTTCTTTTTAATAGGTAAGCCTCTTCTCTGCTGCCTGCTGTATGGGCATTCTCGCCCTATGGGCCCCCCCTCCTCCTCCTGAAGACTCGCAGCTGCAGCCGACTGCGAAGGGCGGAGAAGGAGCCTCCTGTGTGGCGGACGGAGGCGGGGAGAAGAAAGCCTTCGAGCCGCTTGCCTCGAGTGTGGCTGCAGCAGATTTGAGACTGCGGGAGGTGGTGCATAGTGTTCTCAGCGTCTCTGGAAGAAGACTGCCACCTGGTAAGCAGCTGTGCTTGGAGGCGTCTTCGCGAGTCCTTTCTGTGCAGCCCTTTAAATTCGGTGCCTTAGTAGAAGTGTCGCGAGGACGAGCTGCGTGCTAAGAAATCCGCAAAGGCTCGACACGGCAGGCATCGCGACGAGCCCTCCTCAACACATGCCAACCGTGCACCCAAGTGCCTCTGTGGGTAGCCTTTTGCAGACGTCAAAGCGAAACTTGCGCGGCAGTGGAGTGCCGAAAAGACCCTAATTCTGGCAGGTAAAGGCTGCGACAGCAGCATCATCCGCAACAGCCTGGGAAAACAGGGGGGGGGGGGAAGGCGAGCTCTTTGTATGGCCACTTTAGAGGGCTAAATAGGGGCACGTGAGCCAATTGCTTTCCTTCGGCTTGTCCTTCTGTCTCAGGTATCTACAAGCAGCAACGGCTCGGAGGCGTCGCCGCTGCTGCTGCCGCGGCAGCAGCGGCGATCGATGCGTTTGAGAAGAGCTGCCTGAGGGGCGTGGCAGAAGCCTCTCTCAGTCAGCAGGTAGCTTGAGGCGAGAATTCGAGCACTTGAGCCGCTCGGGCGGCTCAAGTTCTTTGAGAATTCTCAAGGCTTAGGCCTTTCGAGAGGGCGGCTGGTTCGAAGGAGCCAGCAGTTAGACAACTCCTCCTTGAGGAGGCGACAAGGGTGATGTAAGGAGACAGAAACCAAAACGGGGGGGGGGGCCAGGCGCAAGCGCCATCTACCGAAACCTGCCTCGTATCTCTGCATAAACTGCTCTAACCTGGCAGCACCACTGGCGAACCCCCCTACTTGCTCGGCTCCTTTGAACCCTCCCAGTGTCGCGAATTTCCCAGAAGTAGCTACACCACCCTCCACGCGCTTCACACAAGCACACAGCACGGCCTCTGCTTTTCATGCGAGGCGATCTCTAGAGCAATCGACTGTGCGCGACTCTCCAAGCCCCCTGGGTGACGCTAGCTGCGCTTTGCTGCCGCGCGCATGCCCCCTTGGCAGAGTAACTAGGGGTGTTGTGGCGAGGAAAGGGGAAAAAAGGCTAAACTCAGCAAGGCCTATGGGGGAAAGGAGACCCCCTAAGAACGCTTCAGACAAGACGCCTAGCGCACTTTCCCGGATGCCGCTGCTGCAGCCATCGCTAGTAATTTCGAACGCAGCATTCGTCGATGTATCTTTGATAGGCGGCTGCGCGCTGCTGGCTATCCCTCTCGAGTTTGAGAGCCTTTTGTTTCTCCGCAGCCTGCACGGTTTGCATACAGACGCATGCACGCACCCCAGTATCAGATTCTCTCAAGCCGCGTTTTAAAAAGCGCATCATCGGAGGGAGGGGGGCACGACACTAGGCGGGAGGGGTCGCACCAACCACTACCACAACTGGCTACAGAGAGGTCGCTGTCAAAGGCACGCAGCCTCGGGAGCAAGAATGGCGCTAGACTTTTACCATCAGCATATGCAGCTTCTTTTTAGCGGGGCTGCGGTAGTCATTGACTGCCGCGATTTGCCTGGGCAGCAGCACTCATAACATGCGACGCGTAGGAAGATTAAAGGGGAGGAAGGAGTGCAGGGAGCTTGCTGAGAGGGAGGGGAGGGGGAAGAGGGAAGGCTCTGCAACAAGGAGGGAATCAAAGGGTTTGCAGGGGGGGGGAGGGGGGGTTGCCACACAAATGCTGTTGTACCAGCCTCTCAGGAGGCGTTCATATTTTTCGACAGGGGTGTGTACAAGACATACTGGTAATCCAGCGCTTGCAAGCCAATCGCTTCGTCGAAGAAATTCGTGGAGTCAATCGCATACGGCGCATGGCGGTCCAGCCAGCGTCGGAAGTAGGAAAGGGCAAACGTGTCGCCTTGCAGCTGCACGCACCAGATTGGCAAAGCAAGCACTTTAAAGCTCAAGAAGTGCGCCTCACACCTCCCCCCACCCTGCGCCGCCAACGCAGACAGTGCAAAAGGCCAACCCCCGAGGCACAGAGATAAAGGCGGGCTAAAGAGGAGCGCTCTACAGGCGGTACAGACATGACGGAGGAAAAACAACGAGACAGCAAGAAGCCACGAGGGAAGCGAGCGCCAGCAGCAGCACGGGAAGCATTTGTAGAGAGAGAGAGAGACAAGGGAAAAAAGACAGAGAGAGCAGCAGCTAGAAACGAAAGGGGGAGGCAACAGTAACAAGCGGTAAAACGTGCTAAAAATGACTCCACCGACATGGCCACTGGCGAAATTGGACCTGCACTTGACCCATCCGACGATATGCAGATCCTTTGCAATCCGCAGTATTTCGTCCCTAAGCTTATCCCCATTGTCTGAGCATTGTCAAACACCAAGCGTTTACTATACACACACATATATATATATATATACATACACATATAGGGGAATGAGGCCACTGTGAAACCAACAGCCCCAACCAGAGTGCAACAAGCGGAAGCACCAGACTAACGAAAAGGCAGCACGGCTACTTTGATTTGATCGCAAGCGCCATCGCATGCAACAGCAGATTCAGCAGTGGCAACACTAGCAACAGCAGATTCAGCAGTGGCAACACTAGCAACAACAGATTCAGCCGTGGCAGATTCAGCGGCGATTCCTACACGGAAAGGATCCATGGAGCTCAAATCTACACTTGGCAAAGAGTTCGTTGAAATTCTTTTCTGTATACTCCCGGCGCAAGGGGGGCAGCTTTTCTGGAGGCGGTTGATACTTCCGAAATCCTGTTACCTAGGACGCACCCAGCTCAAGCACAAGCATCAAGAAGTGCATTACAACAACCAGCTGGAGAGACCACACATGCGCAGGCCACAAAGCGAGCCAGAACCTCACTATACAGCGCACCACGCGCAAGCAAGTGTCAGGAATTTTTGCACTCACGATCGTGTTGAGTGTGTCGAACTGAAGCTCCAGCTGAGGGATGCCCTTCTTCAAAGGCGCAGCAAATGGCGGAGGATCCAACAGAGAGGGCAGCGGCCGCCTTCGGGGATCAGGGGGAGCAACTGACTCGCCCACTGAGATGAGTGCCCGCATCTTGCGGCTCCGAGGTCGCACAAATCCCTTCGCAAACGGCGCCATTTTCCGCTAAATGCTGCACATTGTTCCCGCTCCCGATGATGACGCAGAATCGCGCAGCTCAGAAGAGTGTCGAATGATCAGAGGGAACATTCGTGTTGCAGATATTCCCTCCCTGAAACCCCTATACCATCAACCCTGAAACTCGGAGGCAACGGACGGGAGGTGGTCGACAGTCGGGAGACAACATGCACACGCCTTCTGTAGGCATGCAGATATCGGCACGTATGCTTGCAACGACGTGGATGGTCTACAATCCGTCTTGTTCTTCATAGTGACGCAACCTTCCTTCCACATCGCATGCAGCCAGCCAGCCCCGAAAGTGTATATACACCGCGCCGCAAATCTGTACGCAAGGTCTCTGCAGCTCAAAACCAAGCTATTTATGCATCGCTCTCCGACTAGTGCATTACCAAACGTATACATAATGCTTTATTTTCAGTGTTTGTCGGTGGATGCCCCGCATAACAGGCATGTCGGCGTCTCTGGGGCCCCTGTCTGCTGTGCGCCGCGCATTGCTCGGGCAGCTCTTTGATATATCGGCCCCTTCGTAGTCTATCCATCACATTCACTTCTTTTCCTAGCTTTTGCATTCGCATTTGCTTGCTTCGGCCAGGTGTTCCGAACATCTGGCGTTCTCTTGCTGGCTTTGTGTCTAAGGCGCTAAGCTCCGATACCGAACAAGCTCACTTGAACTCATGGGGCAGCTTCTCATTTTTGCTTTCCTTAGCTTTCTCTCCGTCTTCTAAGAGCTCTCTTTCGGTGTCGCCTTCTTTCTCAAAGCTTGCGCGCGCCCACACACGCTAAAGCATCGGGGGCAGCTGTCACGCACTCCAGCACTTGCGCCAGCTAAAGCAACTCCCAAAGCAGCGAGCACACGCTGCTTCGAACGCAGCGACAGAAGCGGCAACAGCATCACCCCTACCCGAGCTGTCAGCAGCGGTGTTGCGATACCCCCTCTTCCACGAAAATGTCGTCTCTTGCGGCTGCCCGTGCTGACGGGTATTACTATGGACCAGACTATGATCCTGCAATCCACGGGAGCCTTAACAAATATAGAGGGTCTCATCCTTTGGGGGATCGTGCAAAGGACATAGCTCTAGGAATCTTGGTGGTGCGCTTTGAAATGCCTTATAAAGTTATTTGTCTTTCATGTGGCGCTATTACTGACAAGGGCGTACGATTCAACGCCAAGAAGCAGCGCGTTGGCTCTTACTTCTCAACGCCCGTGTATTCATTTTCCTTCCCCTGCCCGCAGTGCAGCAATTTATTCGTAATTACTACCGATCCTAAGAGGGCTCTCTACCTGTGTACCACGGGCCTGAAGCAGAAAGTTGAGGAACTGCCTGACCTCGAGAGCGGCAATCCGCGGCTGCTTCATCCTGAAGAAAGGCAGCGGCTAGCAGCGAATCCTTTGCAACTCAGAGAAGAAGCCTTAACGCTGAGGAGGCAGAGGGGCCGACTTGCCCAGCAGCAACTGGAGGAGCAAAGGGCTGCCGAGGAAACTCCGCAGCAGCAACACCTCAGGGAGCGCATCACAGGTAGCCGACAAGCGACTGCAATGCTGTTGCAGCAGCATCCGTCAGACGACTATGCAGCGAACAGACGCATGCGGCAGCAGCTGCGGGAACGGAAGCGCCTCGAGGCAGCTGCTTTGGAAGGCGCTGTCGCAGAAGAGGACTTTGATGGCACCGAACTGAAAGGCATACGCTTTAGAAAGCGGCAAACACGTATTGAGAAACTCGCAAATCAGCTAGCGAAAACACATGCCTCCATTTTTCCTTGCCGGAGTCGAGACTTCTCCACAGTATGCAAATCGGAGGCGGTCGCACAGCGGCTCGCCAATGCAGCCTTGCCGAAAAAAAGGAGCCGAATCATTCGCCAACTCTCCACAAACACCAGAGGCGCCCTCGAATCCTGAGAGAAACATAGGCATGTAGAATTGAGAGGGCGCAGCAGCCCATGGGGCACTTTCCAACTGCTCCAGAGCAGCTCTGAAGCTTTGCTTTTCGAACCATTTTTTGTACACTTTACACCTTAGTTTCAGAATGCGTCTGCGCTGGGGAACTGAGCAGTAGGAGGCTGAGGTCGGGAGGATAGTTGCACCTGTTGGCGCTCCTCATTAGGGTTCTGTTAGTCATGGGAAGCCCCTTCCTTGGAGGGAGCGCGTCTTGAGTGTTGTGTGCATATGTATGCATGTAAGCCTAGTGAGTAGAGCGTCTAAGAGTCCACTTAGGCAGACCTGTAGTTGTGAGTCTACCTCCATCCTCTTTCCTTGCTGCGTGTGCTGGGTGAAGGGGGCCTCACTCGGAGGCTCTCTTATGCTCGCCGTTTTTTCTTGATGGCTTGGGCGTGTTTAGCGCGTCACAAGGGTAGCCGCGAGCAACCAGGAGCGCCAACGTAGTGGCAGACAAAGTTTTCTAGGTTTTGGATGCTGAGAATATCTTTCTGCAATACGCGGCTTTTCGTCGGAAACCTGCGAACTCAGACTCCGGAGAAGGGGGCCCCTCGGGTGGGCGGAAGGGGCCCCTTCGGTTGGGGGCCCCGTCTGCGACGATGCTGTCCGTCCTTCTCCCCGAAAGTATTCCTATTCCTGGCAGATCTGCGCATGCATATTATTGTTGCACTATCTACCGAGGCGTTGACGGCTCTCAAGTAGGGGTTCCTCGTCCTTTGGGAGGGCCCCCTGGCGTCTACGCGGTACCGCACATGGGGGGAGGAGGGGGGGGCCCCTCTCTGCCCTCTTCCGCAGGCTTCCGAGATTCTGCCGTCGAAAGTGCTTAAAGGCTTAAAATCAATGTCTGCGGCTTTCCCTGGCTCTTGGGGGGCCCCCCCTGGGCCCTCGGTGGTCGTCGGGCTGAGAAAGCAGCAGGAGGAGGCCCTTCGGGGGCCCCTACAGGCTCGCATGCGCGATCTGGAGGGGGAGTCGAGTGTGAAAGCCTCTCTTGAAGCTGCGAAGCATCAGTCAGGCACCTACCTGCTCCTGCTCGCCCTGATAAAGGTCAGGAGCTTGGAAGCTGCGCGTGGGGGTTGGGAGTTGAAGGTTCGCTGACCAGCCGGCTTTTGAGGTTCCTTGCGTGTGCGTGGGGTTGCTGCAGCAATCCTGCTGTGACTCGGAGTGGAGAGCGAGGTGCAGCCGAGACAGAGACTCGCAGCAGCAGCTGCTCTTCCTGCTCGAGACGCAGCTTCAGCGGCTTTCTGCTGCCGTGGATGCCGTTCTCCACGAGCAAGAGCACGCAGCAGGATTTCGAGGAGCCTGCCCCTCTTCAGACGAGCACTGCACTGACGCGCCAAGCAGCAGCAGTGGCAGCCTCAGCAGTGCTCCAGTTGTCGAGGCAGCTGCCGTTTTGTGCGCCCTCGTGAGGCTGCTGCGAAATCTGTGCGTTTCCTCCGGCTTCTTGCGCATCCTCCTTGAAGGGAGGCTTCTTGGCCGCCTTATCGCCTCTGCTCAGGTACCTTCTCAGCGCTCAGCACTCCTCTACAACGGAGACAAAATGAAGTGTGTGTGTGTGTGTGTGTGTGTGTGTGTGTGTGTGTGTGTGTGTGTGTGTATAATATGTACACGGAGGAAACAGAGCGATTGTCGCGCTGGCGGGGAGGAAGTGCTCGCCTTGCGTGAGGCGTGGAATCCTTTTTCAGAGTAGTTTCGCTGGTTTTGCCTGCAGGTTGTGGAAGTCTGCAGTGTGGCCTCTCGCATCCTTGCCGACGCTTCTTCAGGCAGAGCCGGAGCATCAGAAACAGGAGCGATAGCAACAAGCAAGCCTGCAGCGGAGACTTTGGCAGCGACACCACAAGTGGCAGCGGAGACGCCCATGCACTGGTTCGCCCTGCCTTTTCTCTGTGCCGAGGTTTTGTTGCTGCCGAAGTCTCTGCTGCAGCTGCTAAGCAACGCTGCTGCTGCTACACGCTCACTTGATGCTGCTTTCCCTGCTCCCCCGGAGCGGGAGGCTTACCAGCAGGAGGCTCTGCTGCGCATGCAAATCTGGGAGTCTGTGGGAAGGCTGCGACTGTTGGAGTTGGCTTTGTGCTCGGGTGCGTCAAGCGCTGCTGCTGCTGCTTTTTCGCGTTGTTTCGTTGCTGCTGTTTTGTGCCCCAGCTTGCCAGAAGCTGGTAGTGTGCATACTTTTGCGCGAAGTTGGAGGCTAAAAAGCTCTCTGTCGTGTGCTTCCAGAGTCTGCGGAGGCGTCCTTCAGCTTCCTGCATCTCCTCTTCGGGTGTAGCGATGAGGCCGCTGTGTGCCTGACGGAAGAGAGCTTGCTCGAGGTATGGCTTGTTGACGCTGTTGCGCTGCTTGCGAGATGCTTGCTGCGCTGCTTGCTGCGCTGCTTGCGAGATGAGCGCTCTCTGTGCTGGGCTCGATCGCAGCTTAAAGGGCAGCGGCAGCATTAGCAGCGGCAGCATCGGCAGCAGGAGCAGTTGTGGCAATGCACAGGGAAAAACTGGCATTTTCTGCTACTCCAGGAAGAAGCTGCTCCTGCTTTCGTGCAGCTACCCCTCTTTTTTGCCTCGCGCTTGAGCGAACAAACCTCTATGGCAAGCGAAAACAATCCTGTTGGCTGCTGATTCTTTCGCCTCCTGCCCGCTGGCGTTGCTCCTGATGCAGCTACAGGCGGCTCTTTTCACGATCGCGATGCAGGAAGCCCTGCCACCCCTACTCCCACCACAAACACAAGAAACGCAACCACCGCGCTCTCGGATATCGCAGCTGGCTGACCTCTCTCGCCACGAGAAGTTGCAGGGAGTTCCCCCTGCAGAATGTGGCGAATGGGTTGCTATTTTTTGCTGCTCCCTTCTCACGAGAGCGGGGGCCCTCCCGTTTATCCGCCTCCTAGACTACGTCGAGCAGTAAGTGCAGATGCTACTGCCGTGCGTTCTGCAGCCGCAGTGTTCAAGAAGCGCTTGAAGCGACGCTTCAGGCTTCCTCCGCGCTTCGGTGGGTGGTGTCTGCAGGGAGCTGACAGCAGACGTGCTGGAGCTGTTTTGTCTGGCCCTGCTAAGCCCCTCCGAAGCCAAGAGGGTACCCCAGCAGCAGCAACTTCCGTCCAGCGACCGTTGCCGCTTCAGCTTCCTGCTGCAGCGGCTGCAGCACAAATTCGCGTCTGCCAGCAGGGAGGCGCTCTGGCGTTTTCTGCTAGGCCTGGGGGAGTCGGTCGTGCGAGAAGAATGCAGCAAATCAGGCTCTTTCAGCACAATTATGCAGGTGATCGAACCTTAAGGCGTAAGATGTTTGGAGACACCCGAGCTGTGCCTCAGTGATGGGGTGGGATGCTCGCCTTTACGTGCCGTGTGAAGGAAGACGCTTACGACTGCGAGGCAGAAAATGTCTTGGCGCGATTGTTGGCTTTGCACTTACAGTTTGCTTTTCGTGTTAGGCGGTAGGAACCTCCGCGCCCTTTGTGAGGTTCCTGCGAGAGCAGCTCGCAGCGACAATGCTTCGGATAGACAACCTGCAGCAAGCAAAGCGCCTTTATTTCTCGGCTGTTGCTCCAACAACCCAAACAGCATCAGAAGCAAGCGGAGAGGCAGCAGTTCCACCACTGCCAGGATCAGAAAACGAACGTTTCATACGCTTTCTTTGCGCAATCAAGCAGCACACCAACCAGCTCGAGACAACGCAAGCAGGAAAAAAACATAGACAACAGCAGGATGAAATACTTCATGCGCATGATCAGCAGCAGCAGCAGCACCACCACCTCTTTGATCTGCTACGTTTCTCGCTGCCTCAAAACTTTTCCCCTTCTGACGTTGGTACTTTGCTGGCTCGGGCCGAATCCATGCCCGTGAGCGCCAGCAGGAGCAACAGTGGCAGTGGAAACTGCTCAGTGACAATGGGATGTAGTGGGAAGCCTAGTTGGCTGTGTGTGAGCGACTCTTTCGACCTTCTGGAGTCTCTTCTAGTGAACGTTGCAGAAGCTACCCATGTCTGCAGCAGCACGCAGTGGCTACCAGAGGCAGGGGCACGGGAGGAAGGAGGAGATTCACCCGGGGAGCTTGATCGAGAGCAGTGCATGCTTGTGCAAACGTTGGTGCGCCTTCTTGTAGTCTACCAACAGCAGCGAGTTTTAGCGGTGCTCGCGACACAGCAAAAGAGAACACCTGGAGAACCCCCACGGGAGCTGCCTGATGAAGAGCCTACACCCCAACCTGGAGACAGGGATGTCTGGCAGCTTATGAAATGGAGCATTAATACTGCGCCGCTCCTAAGGGCCCTCGCACTCTTTTCTGCAAGCTCTGAATCGGTGAAGCAGGCAGCTCTTGAAGCAAATGGTGAGGGTTTGCTACTCGCGGACCAGCTGCTGCGGGGAGAATTTACTGCAACGCCTGCCACTAGGGCTACCGATACTCCCGCGCTCATGAGGTTCTCATGCCAGCTTGCTCTTGTGCTCTTGCGCTGCAGCCGTCCAGTTGCTCCTTACGTTTTCTGGCATCGATGAGACATCCCCTTTCTCTCGCGAAGCAGCAACGTTTGTGCGCTCACACGGTCAACGATTTTGGGAGGGCTCGCTCGCTTGCCTCTGTATGCCTCTCAACCCTCAATGTTTTTGAACTGTTTGTCGGTGTGTTTCGTTTGTCATTCAGGCGATTAAGATCCTGACGTCCAGAAACAAGCAAACAGGTGGTTCCTAGAATGTACCAGGCTGATGGCTTTTGTGTGTCGTTCCACCGTGTCTCTATTTCCCTAGTGCCCTTTGGCTTCGCCCTCCCTTCCCATTTTTGGCCATGACGTCAGACAGCAGCTCGTGGCAAGTCTGCTGAGACTACTGGCAAGCCACTCGCCCCCGACAACCGATCACTCCCCCTACCGGTGAGGAGTAGCAGCTATGTGCCTCCTTTGCCATGGGGCCCCTCGCTTTTCGTTGTTTTTCTGCCCCTAAGCTCTGCGCAGCGCTTAGCGCTGCTGCCGAAACGCACAGGCAGGGAGATTTCAACACATGAAAAATAGATCAGATTGACAGAGGGCCTGTGGCTGTACTCTCGGTGGCCGCATTTGGCGTTCTTCTACTTTAGCGTAGAGAAGAGCTTCTTTTGAGCTGCGAAGGCAGGTACACTTGAATCCAGGTACACGCCATGAGTGCTCTTACGTGGCACTGCCTGCAGGAAAGAGAAATGCAGAAGATGGAACAGCTGCAGCCAAGGCAGCGAGCCGAAGTAAAGCAGCAATAATCAATATCTAGTTGTGCTTGCATACAAACAGAGCGCACAGTAAGTATGGTCCGTGCACTTTATTGGTGCACTTCAGCACTCTTTCTTTAAAGCAAGCACGAAGCATGACGGGGCATGGCTCCATGGATGTGAATACATTGTAACTCTAAAAAGTCTGCCAGATGGCGGCTGTCCCTCGAATTCAAGCACTTAAGCTAGCAAATATGTGGATTGGAAATGAACTATTTAGCAGCAGAACTTGGAAGACTCGGCGCTTAAAGGGAACAGGGACAAATGAAGGAAAACGCCAGGAGTTTGAAACCCCTTCCCTATCCTTGTAATTACTAATCCCTCGTCCTTCTTCTTACCAGCATAACTGCTGCTGCTAGTCGCTTTAGAGGTTAGCTCAAACTCATGTGGTAGGAGATTAGCCTGTTTTCAAAAGAGTCATGAAATTCCCCCACCAGGCCCACAGTGGTACTCGCTAGTGCTAGAGCACACTGCAGCCGCTGACCGGGGAAATTTTCGAGTCAAAAGATGAAAATAATTGCAGTTCTATGCCTGTGCTTTAGAAACTAGAGTTGTGGCTTCTCAATGTTAATTGTACAATTGCCGCGGGGCTGCGGCACAGCCAGTAGTTATGCGAGTCCTTGTCTCGGTCTTACCGGGCTGTTTCGCCTATATGCCTCTTTGTTCCTCTGTATCTATCCTACGTGGCAAACAAACCGAGCCGTAAAATTTCGAATGAGAACAATAATTCAGCCACAAAGAGACAAGCCTCATTTTTACCAAAAAAATTCTTTGATCGGCGATCAGATGTGCCAGGAGCGTCTTCTTACTGGCGTGGCACATCATTATGCATCAAACGAAGAAAGTCTCGGCATTAGCGTTTGTCATGGCATTTGCACTTTGTATCCATATTAATAACGAATAGCTAGACGTGTGTCCCACGACGAAAAAAACATAGAAAGTGAAGCAGTTTAGGTGTATCGACAGCCTCCCAGCATGACATAACTGCTCAAGCTGCTATGTCACTAAGCATGAAGAATGCGTACACTGAGCCAGTTCGCAGAGCGTCTCGTAACGCTCGGAAAAATTGGCAATAATATTAGGAAAAGGGTCCCGAATTCTTGTGAATTTCCCTGTTGTCCGCGCTCCCACAACTTTCGCCTTGTTCCACATATTACATCACTTTTCACGGCTGCCTCGAAGTAAGCCAAAACCACGCGTGTTCAAAAGTCACCCCTGTCAATTTTTCATGCATTGGGCGTAAAAGGAAAAAGGACAACCGCCAGCATATGTCTGCGGTTGTCTGGAGACAGTTCATGAATCTGGTGTGGAAGAATATGAACTAGGTCAAACGGAGAGCTATGATTCGGAAGATGCGGAAGGCCATTAGATTGATGGCGATCCTTGCCGTAGCCATTTTTCCTAGAGCCCGTGGTAGTCGCCTTTTGGTGCACTCCGAGACGCAAAGTAGGTACGGCCAGTGTATTGAGAACATGAGTTGGTATCTGGCATGTGAACTTCACACTTCCCGACTCTCTCAGTGCAAAAATAGACCCTTCGATTGATCAGCTCAAGGCTATGGTGGCGGATCAGCAGAGCAGGCTTGGTGAACTACAACAAGAACTTTCTGGAATTTTGAGCGAGGTCTCTGAGGGCAAGCAGGCATTTCAGCAGTGTACGCCAACTTGTACCATGCAAGGAGAATACATACCTATTGATTTATGAATATTTTTTTGCTCAGCAAGAAGAAACGCGGGACCTGGGGCTACAGTGGAGATTCAATTCCCAGGCCCTCCACCACCACCACCAGGTAAGGCTGACGCTACGAACTTTCTGCTTTCACCTGAAACTCCTAGCGACACACCGCAACCAGGATCCCCGGGAGCAGCTTCCAGTCAACCTGGTTCAACGGGGGAACTAGGCGTCATGCAAGGCATGGAAGCTCCTGAAATGCGTAAGCAAAACAGTTTCCAGCCGCCGTTTTTATTCCTTCGACTATACACTGCGAACGGGTTCAGTACCGATTCCCGTGATGGTGGTGAAGCCGGACTCTGTCGCAGGTCTGTCCTTTTGCTTCGCTAGGAATATAGCTGCAGCTAACATTCACTCCTCTTCGTTCAGATGTTGAAGAGGCTATGACACAAGTCATGGTATGGCATCTGCCCGCCGTAATATGGCTGTGTACTACATTCACACTTCTTTCCTAAACAGGAGGAACAAGCTGCAGTGAACGGCGCGGAAACCGCAAAGGCATCCGAACCAGTGGAGATGATGGTAGAATCTCCAGAGCAACAATTGGAGGTACCACCATCTTCTATGCACAGTCTGCCACTACATTAGGCGATCTCAACTGTTGATAGGAGGCAATCTCAAAAATCGATGAACTAGAAGCCGAGAAGACCCACTACAAATACGACATGCACTCTATTCAGAATTCCTTCAGTCAATAATTTGCCAAAGCAGTAAGGAATTGTCAATTCCATTCCGCATACAGACAAAGGCATCATTGTTCCCCTCTAGATCACGTAATGAAAAATGTGGCCTACTGAGGAAAAAACGCTAAAAGAGGCAATTTTCTCGAAAGACTGCGTGTGGCAAATCAGTCTTCGCTTCATCATCTCGACAAGTGCTGCAGTGGAGTGCTGCATATTCATGTATCATAATATCATACCACTTTGAGGGTACTGATGATGCGTGTTTCTCATGCAGACTTTCTTTTTGCCAGAAAATCAGACGAACGTGTAGGTTATTTCATCCAGTTCGCGGGATATATTTCCGGAATGATCAGTAGTTCCGGGCATGCACGGACCTCTGAAAAGTATAAAAATATAGAGGACGAGTGAGGTGTAGAGGGGACAGCAATAGAAGGGAGTAGGTAGAAGACAAAGCCTCAGAAAGAAACCCATATGGGCAAGCTGAAGGCAGACCGTTTAACGGTTGGAGCCCCATCTGATAATAATCCTTGAAGCAATGCAAAACATAAAAATCACAGTGCATAGAAAGGTGGCGGAGGCCGCATGACCTCGTGCTTTGCCACTGTAGGTAAAAAGCTCAATCCGAATACATCGGGAGCGTAAATGCATCGGGCATATACATAGGGATAAAGGTTAGAGAGGGACTGCCATGGGCAGCGCACACACTGCTGCAGCTTGTATTGATCGTGGAGTCTCCTCCGACAGTACGCTAAAAGAGGTGGTGCTTCTGAGTGGCAGGTCGTGCCCTGCCAGACACACTTAGGAGGATATGTAGAAGTTGCAGCACGCAGGATTCAGTGGTGCCAGCAAACCAATGGTGCAGTATAGACACGCTATGCATATGCAGAGGTACACCTCTAGCCCCCGTTGAATGAACGCAGGGAAGAACTACAAGTTCACTACCCCACCACAAACTTAGTTCTTGCACGTCATTTCTGAGACATTAGTGCGGCTGCATGTTTTCCTCATCATAGACACCGTGTGCTCCGTCACAAGTGCAAGAGAAGGTACTTTCCTCATTAAACCGCAAAACTCCTCAAAGTTAATCATCCCATCTCCATCAGCGTCCGCTTCATGCAACTCGGCCGTAGCATCGGTCTCCAAATCCCCCGCCATGCGAAACACTTGCCTAAGCTCCTCCGCACTGCAAAGGCATGGCAAATGACAATAATACGCGGACTCGCACTCCGAGGGCAGCATGTAATGAACAGAAGCACAAACTCAGCCTGCAGCACTAAGAATAGGCATTCCTACAGTCGTGTGTCTGCCAGGCAAGAACCAGAGCATTCGCCAAGCAAGCTTTTCAAGTACTAAAATTCGGCGGCAGCGGCATCAGATGGCATGTACCTGACGTGTCCGTCACCATTGATATCGAGCACGCGAAACGCCGCCCTGCAAGCCTCTTCTCGTATATAGTGGGACTGATGCAGACAGGCAGCAATAAACTCGGTGTAGTCTATAGACCCCGTTCCTGCAGTGTCCACCTCCTTAAGAACCTCCTCAAGTACCATATCCGACGGCAGCCGCACCCCGCTTCTTGCAATCCCCTCCCGCACTTCGTCTATGGAGAGTACACCGTCGCCCTGGGTGTCTAACTGAGTAAACACAGCCTTGAGGCTCTCTATCTCCGAATCGTCCAAGTGCTGAGCAATTACAGTTAGCGCCAACTTCTTCAGGCGACTCAGACTTTGAAAACGACGAAATTTACTCAGAATATCGATCCCTGAATCGTCAAAAATCACCGGATGAAAAGGTGCACGCACCTAAATTCTAGGAACCTATTCAGTATACCCTAGCATGACGTAAATGCAGATCTTTCCCTGGGGTTCAGACGCCCCAACACGCACCAGTTGCTGTGTAATTATCAAGTAGAAGGTGAGACAGACACCTCAATCACATTTCTTTTTAACGTTTTTCTAAATCTATTAGTCTACTTCTCTTACTGCAATGCCTACGAGAAGCAACGTGTGTAGGAAAACGCCTGACTGTCAGGTGTTTCAACTTCTCTGCTTCAGTGCAACTCACCGAGCGGCTCCGTGTCGAGACTATCTGGCATGTGCATGTTGAACCATTGGTGTCTAATGGCTTGCTCTGCGCTGATTCTCGTCCTCGGATGTCGATCTAGTAGCCTTGAAATGAGATCTTTTGCCTGCAGCGACACTTTGCCCCATTCTGCGTCAGGGAAGGTGTAGTGTCCTGTTCGCACTTTGTTCATAATCCCCCTGTCCGATGGAGCGTTGAACGGAGGATAGCCGCATAGCAAAATATACATCATCACTCCAGCAGACCAAATGTCGCATTCTGGACCATAGCGTCCTTCCAGAACCTGAAGAAAACACGCACTCCTCCGCGACTCCAGTTCATTGGCACCACAACGCCAGGATAGATGATGGAAATGGCCATTTTGGAGATGCAAGCAGAGTACAAGCTTTTGCTTTTGCTAAGTATCTCTTGGTAAACAGGGTTAAGCAGACACCAGCATATCTACCTGAGGAGAGACGTAATACGGAGTGCCAGCTCTTGTTCTCATGGGTTGCCCCGGTTTGAATCTCGCAGCAAGTCCAAAGTCAATGAGTTTCATGGGCGAGTTTGGTTGGTCTGTGAGGAAGAGAAAGTTTTCCGGTTTGAGATCCCTGTGCGCAACTCGATGCATGTGGCAATACGCAACTGCGGCAAGAATCTGCTTCATGATGGTGCAGGCCATGCTCTCGGTAAGCACCCCTGAATCGATCAAGCGATCAAACAGCTCGCCCCCGCTGCAATACTCCATGACCAGGTAGAAGTCTGTCAAGTCCTCAAATGTTTCAAATAAGCGAACAATGTTTGGATGATCCAAAGATTTCATGATGTCTATTTCTTGCCGGAACCTATCAACATCCTCAATGTAGCATTTAGGGATCTTCTTAGCCGCTCGGCGCGCTTTCGTTTGCTTGTCTATCACCAACTTAACTTCTCCCCATGTGCCTCGGCCTGCGCCCGCACACGACGGCAGAAACAGGAAAAATTCAGAAGCACAAATGGGAGGTAGACAAATCCGTAGATGTCTAAAAGTCAGAAAGCACCAAGCGTCAACAACTAGCAGCCGGAGCAAAATACGGCCCGAAGTTCATCGATTTAATAAACACGTGATCCTTATGCCTCCCCTCTCCAGACGGCCGCAGCAGACCCAAGGAGCCACCAGCTGGCCACTGCTGCGCAGCTGACCGCCCCAAGGAACAAACAAAATACGAAAGGCTACGGTGTTGTCAACTTCCGTCGTGCTCTAACTCTTCTACTTGCAGAAGCCAGAGTATCTGATAGAGCTGTTGCTGATACAGAAGTTTAGCGGATCAACGAATCTCAGAAAGACGAGCATCCCTAGCAAAAAAATGAGTGCCCTACCGATTGTTCGATCCATGACATAGTAGTCGCAGATTGGCCCCGAATTCGCTAAAATGAATGCTGAACGTTTCAACTGAGCCCTTACAACCCCTCCACCTGCCTCGTCCGCTGCCTCTGTCCTTGCGGTGGAGAGGTGCGAAGCAACACAAGAAGACGATTCCGAATAGGGGGTGCTGGGCCTGGGATTTGGTAATTCGTCAAGCTCCCCCCGCGGTGAGATACACACCCAGCCAGGAGACGCGCACCGCGAGGACTGGATCTCCAAAATAGATTTGAAATCGCCGGATCCGGGAGAATCGCCTGCGGTAGGGGGGGACACTGTAAATACACCCCGTGCCTCTGTGGATATATCTGACTCTTGATGGAGGGGAAAGCAGGTTATTGATGCAGTAGCCAGAGAGCCCCAAACATTCTGGATGTGAGAAACAGTGTCGGCCCTCAATTCGGCTGTCCTGTTCGAACTAAATTCCTCCCATTCCACACTTCCGTTTGCTCTTCTGATAATGAACTTGTACTCAATTGTTAGCGGCTGGTCAAACTCGATCTCCTCAGTACGCCATAGAGGGAATAATACGGCGTCTGTTGTGAGTATGACTGCTTTCTGGGGGTCCCATGAACCAATCCGCTCATGTGCCCCCACCACCATCAGCAAATCGCCCGGGCATGTTGCGTGGCAAGTGCACTCCCACAATACACGCAACATCGGAGTGGCGACCGGGGGAGGTACGGACGATGATGAGACGCAGCCGCATAAGAGCCCTGAAACCTGAGGTTAGAGAAGATGTCGGAGAGCCACAAATGAGCGCCTCAGAAACTATTGCACACGCAGCCCCCGCCAGCCCTGTCGTCAACTTGTCGCACACAGCAACTAAAGCGGAGAAGACAGAGGCTCAGCCTTTGCTACACTTTAGAGGTGTGATACAACATAAAAATGTATGCGGCGGTGTGCTGCGGGAAGGCAACACGCTCTGTGAACTAGCGCACTGTGCATTCATGCACCCGACAAGGGGTGGAAGCGGTGATTGCACGCATGCAGCACCAAACAATCAAAGATCATTAGTGTATCTGAGCATAATTTTGAAGTAATGAGGAGTCTAATGCCAGCTTCGGCATGCGGTGGCTCCCATTATGCCCAGGCCCCGTCAAAAGACGCAACAGGCCCCCCGCTGCCGGTGACGTTGAGCTATTTAGAAAGCTCCGCTGTCACCTATGTCTCTGTCTAGGGCAGCTTCTTCTGTCTCTTTAAATCGATGATCAATGTGGGGTATCATCAGTTCTTTTACAAGCAGAAGGCGCATTTGCAGAGCATTTCTGCAGGCTATACCACCCTCCAGATTATTCGTTCGAAGCGTCCATCACCAAACCAGAACAATTATTTTCGTGTTTATCGATCATCAGGTGAAACACAAAGAGTCGTTGTCTCTCTCTAAACAAGCCCCGCTCGCCACCAAGTGGGAGTAGCATGGGCGGAGAACCAGACTGTGGGGGCCTTGCCGGCGGTGCGGCAATTGTAGCAGGCTACTCTGCAGTTGAACACTTTCTACAGCATTAGTTACTCTAGAGTAGAAAATACGGAAGAATTGACTAACTGGTCTGTTGGTATATCTTATTCATCTAAAGTACTATCAGATCGATCTTAATACAGTTGTCATGTGGTCCACTTGTTCAGTAGGTGGCGTGTGGAATTAGCTGTGGATATTGGGAGTACTTAAAGGGTGCAGGTATACCCACCCTATGTGTGCCACTTTTCTCATGCCGGGAACTCTAGGGGTTATGGAGAGAGGAATCAGGGGGTGCTTGAAAACGCTCAATAATGGTCTATCAATTGTGTACAAAGTCTGTACTGTAATGTCTGCCCGCAGCATTGGAAATGCGTAACAACTGGTAACACACCATGGTTCCATGCAGCTTTTACCCCCCTCATCCACTCGCTGGGAAAGCACGGGGATATAAGGTTTCTCTACAACAATTGCGCATGGAAGCAACTGCATTCTTCTGCAGTGGTTGAGACTATTTGCCTACACAAACCCAGTTGATTGGCGTATTTTTCTTCCTTTTGCTATGTGACTTAATATACAATCCACCAAGTCTCTCCCGAGGGAAAAACTTGACTCCACACTCAACAAAAACTTCATAGAAAGTTACTGTAAATTCTGGAAGGCCTCCCTTGTTTACCTGCCCGCATCCCCCAAAGTTCCCAATATGACGGGACTGGGAAAGTTAGGATGCCAGTACGTGCACCCTAAGTGGCCTATAAATTCATAGCTAGTTTCAAACCCCATCTAGCGCACAGGCACACAACACTGCGCCCACTTGTATCGAGTTAACAGTTCTTTGCAATAAATAGGATATACAAAGAAACAAACCAACCAGTTAACTCTTTACTAATTCTTCGTTGATGTATATTGTGCATTAGAAAGTATTTACGTTCTGGGCGCACTTGATCCTGCCCCTCCCAACTGCAGAACACACTGACACAAGTTTTATTCTTGAATGTCAAGAGATGCTGCATGCAGGAAGGCGGAAAGGTCCTGCCATGTTGTTCTTCTCTAGGCAGGCAAAGTGATGATATCGTGAAAATGAAAAAAGCAAAGCATTCAGCAACAGGAAGAGCAATCGACGGGCAGCAAGGCAGACACAGTAGCTAACAACGACGAGTCATCAAACCAATACGAACTCGGGGTACGATAGCTCGCTGTCGTCGGAGCGCTAAATTCTGCAACCCCCATGGTACGACTAAACAGAATATGAGTAAAATGTGCAAAAAGCATCCCACGCTACTTCATTAGTGCCTACGCTCCCAAAAGAACAGTGGCCGCATGCGAATACAGCCGCTGCGTGCAGCATACTGGATTTCACTGACCCCATAGAGGCAAAAGAAAGAATGTAGGGACAACACGTCCGAGACTGCCTGCGCACAAAGCTGGATGTGGAGGGCACCTAAGCTATCATGAACGGGAAGATTTCAAGCAATTGATAAAGGTAACTGTTTCAGGCCGCTCACCTGCTGAGAAAGGAATGCATTTAAGGGATGTGAGGGAGGTCGGCATGTGAATCAGTACTGCGAACCAAGTACAGCAACCAATCCTCCCATAGGCAGAGGAGCAGCGATTGCTTTCGTCAGTCACCGGAACTGGTGTTCCCTACCAGAATTCATCGGAAAGCCTCGTCTTTTGTGTCTTCAACGTTCTGTGGTCTTAAAATCCAGCACTTCTACTGCTCCATGTGGACCATCTACCTCACCGCAGGTTACTTTCCTGTACTAAAATGTGCCGGGAAAGCTCGAGAATTCTCGAAATTTCTCTTGAAAGTCAATTTTGATAGTTCTGTGCCACCTCCGACTTTTGAAGAAGTCCTCACATGCGAGAGGGCATCGATTTGTGAAACATTTGCAGAAGAATCCATTCACCTGGCCGCAAGCTACTTCGTTTTGGTAGCCGTCTGGTGCACTTCGAAAAACGTGTGCCAGTCCACTAGTACTAAGACACTAGGCTCAAAACACACAACTGACTGTCGGCTATCATAATTCCGTCCTACCATTTTTCGGGCATTGCCATGTGAGACCACCCGATATTTTCTGAGTCCTTCTGTTCTAGTTGATGACCTTGAATCATCAGATCCAAGCGTGAAGTGCAGAAGTGCCCCTCGAAACAGGCGAGGGATGCAGGAGAGAAATGGATGAACGAGTATGTGTTGTATTGTAAACCCACTTAGCAGAAGAACGCAAATTAGGCTAGTTAACTGAATTTGGGCAAGCATTGACTCACAAATACTGCAGAAGATTGCGGCTGTCGGCCTCTGTCCGCCCGGTTGCCTCAAGGCTGTTCGCAGTGGTTACTTTACGGTCAATGTGTTACAAGCGCACTGTAACACACCAACGATATTTGGATCCCTAACCATACAGATTCTGCTCAGTAATCCATGAAGCATCCAAACAGGAGCTTTAGAATAAGTGAGTAACTTCTCGAGCCATGAAACAGTTGGAGCAAGGGATCATGAAATGGGCATATTTGCAGAGTCCGTCAGCGAAGGCGAAGCTGGTATTGTAGCCCCCTACAGCAGATTGTCCAGCAAGAATGTCCACATTCGGATCATTCCAAGTCTTTTCAAGAACTCGTGGCTTTGCCGAAGGCCTAATTTGGGGTACTTGTGCGGCTGGACCGCTGAAACGCTGAAAATTAATCTCCATTCTCCACTGCCACTGCACGCACCCAGGCCACCAGAAGGACCGTGCGAGCATCTCCACTATAGTGTGCATTCGAACATGGCTCCAAAAGCTCGATTACGTGCTTTATGCTAACCGGCACTGCATAGTGAAGTCGGGATGCACAAGCTACGGGATTTTGCTTTGTTTTGAGCTAAAGCAGGTCAGAACTCAGCTTTAAAGTGCTTCAGCCGGTTGGCAGCCTGGATGCTGGCAGTAAGAGTGGACGAAAAGATGTCGAAAGCATACATTGTGAGCAAGTTCAACAGAAGTCGTTTTTCATCAAAGTCAAGAGTGCTTGTGCTGCTGCACGCTGCCTAACTGTTGGGGCGTCGTGCGTGAGCGACTAAGCGACCATGCTGGTGATGTCGTTTCATATATCATTTGAAGGGCTTACCACATGAGGCGCCCGGGCCGGTGAGCAACTATAGCACTACGAAAAATCTGGGGAATTTCGCAAGGTGTATAAAAATAAGGAGAGTTGGTCTAAATGGAAAATGGGCTTTCATATATATGGTGCTGGTGTTTTCACTGCCTACCACATCGCGTGTAATTCCTTTTCCCGCGTTAAATACCGCTGCTCGGTTCTGGCAAATAGAACAAAAGAAAAGGCAGCAGGTTGATGCTGTGTCCAGCCCTAGCCCGTTGGAAAGGAATAGCGCCCACCGCTACGTCAAAAACGATGCTAGCTGGGAAAATTGCCCATGTGATCGGACAGCAACCGCAGTACAAGTTCTCCGGTGCATAAGCTGCCCAATTATGAGCGTCAAGTCTTCCTTTTCTCAGGTCACAAACTGTTTTCCCAAGAAGAGCAGTCAAAGAAGCAGCGAGCTGAAGAAGTGTGTGAGTGAGATTCCGTCAATAAGATGCATGCCAATAGAACTTCTGAACGTCTTTCCGGGTGGGTAAGGGTAGAGGCCACGCCTTGTTTGCTTCAAGTATTTTGCCGGCACTCACGAACATAGCCGCTCTTCTGAAAACCGAGCACTCACGTTCCTTCTCATTTCCCCCAGCCTCTCCCGCAATAGCTGAAGCGCTCCCGAAGTGCTGTTGTTGCTCTTGAGCGCTTCGATTGAACACCAAACGTCCTCTCTGTAGGTATTGGTTCAGTCCTGCTTGAGCAGCTCATTAAAATCCCTACTAATTTGAGGCTGCCGCTCAGATGGAGTATTAACAAGTTTAAGAGGCATACAGGTATACTTGTTGCGAATGCAAGTGTGGAGTGCTGATCAATGCCTTTCGTCAAGTGTCAGAAGGCCTGTGTGGAGCCCAAAACCGTGTAGGCTGTTGACTCGTGTAATGTGCCAGCTGATTTCCCAGCATGAGGCACCAGGAAACACCACTTTTCCAGGTTTTTTGCCGGGGGGCTCAATGTGAACGTGTATGCTCTGCGACAACCGCCGTCCTTTTTCCGCCACCAACAATGAGTTATGATTGAAAGCGCTGGTCCTTTTCTACTCCCTGCCTTTTTACGAAAACCTCCAACAGACCATTACTCACCTATTAGTGCTGTGAAAGCTTCCAACACTTCGCATCATGGTTTGGGGCTAGCCAGGGGATAAGCTCAGTACGATGCGCTGGACGACCAGCGAGTGGATTGCCTGCTGTTAGCTTGTCATTGTTTAACACATTCGCCACCTCCTCCCTGATCTTTGCTTATCCCGCATGGCCCTTTGCTGAAATGGCAATATAATCACCTTTTTAAGAAGCAGAATCAGAGCTATTAAGGGCCGCACGCTCAGAACCGCTTTCTCTCACTGCCCAGCTCAACCGCTCACATGAAGACTCTGCTTCACCATTCTCAGGTACCTACTGCACCCCGCGTACCATTTATGATATAAGAGCTCTTGAAGAAACTAATGTGTGCTTATATCTAGCACTTCCCGGCACGCTAACCGCCATACCGCGCGGCTGTGGCGGCGTGGGCGTTTTTCATTGGGTGTGACATGGCAAACCTAGTATTATCTACTGGTGCACAAGCCCACGTGAAAGTCACGACCTATGATAGTAGGACGCTATTTTAAACTAAAGTGCCATATACCTGCCCTAGCCATGACAATCCTGGCGTTTTCATGCCCATCAACAAACCTCAGCTCAGGGACTGCGTAACAAGTGAACAGGTACAATACAGTACTCCACGGTGTCCTGAGATTATAAACATCCACCTCTTGCCCACTGTCAAGCAGCGTTAGCACATCTTGACAGTGAAGGTAAGCATGCATCAGCGGACAATGGTACCCTGGTTGGTTCGTAAGTGCAGCGCTGTCCTGTGCTGCCCCTTTAGCTGACCCACGGCCTAAAATGGGGGACTGCCGTTTCCCGTATGCGCCTTCTTCGCTCGCCAAGCAGGCTGCTTCAGCTCGGCCCAATCTTGTTGATCATGTTCTTCCGTTTTTTGCATAAATTTTCATATCATAATTGTAGGACACAGCATCCAGGTGTTTGGCTGTTTTCTTCCTGTAACCTTAAGTAGTCCATCATTTGTAGAAGCATTATCGGTTGGTTTTTAATTGCTGAGCCAGTGTTCGATCTGCGATCAGCTGAAGCGGCATTTCTAGTATTCTTGAAATAAGCGACTGATAGGGCAGCAGTTTGTCTCGTTTTGGCTTTTGCGAACTAAAGTTTCGAATATCTGAATGTATGGGTCTACTCAGGATTTTCCTGTTCCACCTTTCTTGATTTTGTCAAAGCTTGTTGTTGAGCTGATTTCGGCATGAACGGATGAGCCAGGACTTATTTAAAGGCTTGAGCCCTAACGCTACCTGCAAGCAGACAACTGCCTCCGCATGAATAAAGCAACCATTGAAGTGCTTTTATTTTTCAATAAAACTGACGCAAAGAGCACTCCTCCTTCTCATCTGGGCATAAAAGTGAGATACACCTCTAACAGACTGATTTGATCTTTGAATACGCGCCTATCCTTAGTGCCGTCAAAGTTGTCTGGTCTGCATAAACTCATCGACGAATATATAAACATTTTGACTGCGGGTAGCTTCTGCTTTTCTACCACCACAGGCTGGTCTCTGCCGCCCTAGCAGGCTTAGCGCCAACGTTAACCTCCACTGCTACGGAGCATTACCCCCAGAATGTTGCCATCAACAAATTTTCGAGTTGATAAGAACACAGGACAACTGTAAGAGAAAAACCTGACATCCCCCTTGCTTTTACAACGAGGAGATGCGTGGGTAACAACTGCATTGAGCCATGTGGTATTCTGAGCTGTGCCCCTCTCTCCAATGTCTTTGTAAGGCGATACTACAGTCCACACTTCTTAAGAACTAAGTATACATTGACTGAGTGTTTTACAAGAAGAATTTTGCTTTCTCCTGCCTGTACCGCTCATAGGTTTCAACATCAGAGAGGGCCAGACAGGCGGAGCGTAGCCACACCCTATGAATGCGGCAAGCACACTCAGCTACTGCACGCACAAGCGTCGTGTTTTTTCGTATTAGTATGAGAACACTAAGCAGTAAACATGAAACAGTCCAGCAAAATAACTAGTCAATTCTTTGGTAGTTCTTACCCGAAAATGTGTAGAGCAGTACAAAGTGTCTAAGCGCTTTTGGCTTAGCCCAATACACCTGTCACCGCAAATGTTTTGCTTGCTGCAAGAGCTGAGACGCTCGCGAGTGTCTGTTTAGTTAAGACAAATCAAGATTTCAAGGGTGAGAGCCACTAGCGCTTTGTCCCCTTGTACTTTGGATCCAGCTAATTCATGAGACATCAAGCCAAAGATTCAGCAGAGGGGGGCAGCTGCTGGGATTCTGTTGCCACAGAGCAACAGCCACTGCTACTGCTAAGGAGACTTCAGAGCGCCTACTTCCATTCATAAGCATCCATAGCAAAGCCCTTCCTGGTGCTTGCTGCTTCTCCTGCAAGAGTTTTCCTGCACCTATTCATCCTGAAGGTTCTACACTTGATGAAGTAGCAGCAATTGCTGTGGCGCCGTTAGTGGTGTTGTCGCTGCTGCTTTTATTAGCCCATACACGGTGCCGCTCCTTTGCGTCTCAGGCTCCTGTCCCTGTCCCTTAATACGTGCAAACTTTTCTTCCCTCATAGTGTTCTTGGTAGCATAGCAGGAACCAATAAATTTTCTGAATCTTCAATGCTATATTCGCCCGCTGGCCGCCAGCTGCTTTGGTGGTTTACTTCTCAACGCCTTGTTTAAGCTTTACTTTCCTGTGCAGCCCCTAAAAGCGAGGGCCATCTGCTTGCATCTTGGGTGTTTCTCTAGGCTAAGCGAGCGTTTAGACTTTCGTCTTGACAAAAATCTTCCAGTGGAAATTCTCCGTACCTAAGAGGGCGCCCTGAGGCGAGCCGCACTCTCCAGCGTGTAGCAAGCGCACGCAAACAGGGGTTAGGCCTGTGGAGTTTCTGGCGTAGACAAAAAAAATTAAAAAGGGTCAACAATGGAGCCACGTGACCCGCCAATGGCATCATCAGACTCCTTAGACCAGTGTTCCTGCTGCTAATGCTTTATTTCAGGAACAATGTTGCTTCCGGTGCCTTCACTCTCTCTGCAGATGCAGCAGCAGTCTTCTGCGTGATTCCATCTGAGATCGTCTTCCTAAATTTACAAAGCTCTCGCTCCAGAGTCACGAACACCGTCTCCTCCTCCAATAGCCTCTCAAGTGACACGGGATTTAGGGAGGTATTATTGTGGGTGTCCCCACAGGAGGCACACCAACTCTTGCAAGCTTTGTCAAACCCAGCAAGGGCCCCCTGCAGCCTCTGACTGGCTGCTAGAGAGTATGTGGCGAGATGACTGGCCAGCAGATGCAACACACGGCTGATAGAAGCATGGAAGGTATGCAAACGGAGACTTCGTGGGCCCAAATCCGCATGGCCTAATTTCTCCTTAGGAAGCAGATCCTTGCGAGCATTCAGAAAGAGCTCTACAGCATCGAGAGACAAATCCCAGCGACCTGCATGGACATCCAATGCACGTTCCTCTATCAGCAGTCGTGCAAAGTTTAGAAAGTCACGAGCAAACACTTGATTATGTACAAATGCAGAAACAGGAACGTAAATTGCACATGCGCTTGGAGTAGATAGTTTTACACATGAATTTGCGAACAAAGTGCTTCCTTGCGGAGACACCAGAGGAGAGCTTCATGTGAGTCTCTTGTCGTCTCCGAAAAAAGTTGCATTCCTACGACCTGCCTGACAACACACTATTATTAGGGTTTGTGTTACCTGCAGCAGCAGCTGCTCTGACGGTGGTTTCAAGGAGTCTTGCTGCATGGCTAACTCTCTTTTGTGTTCGCGTCCAAAAGGGCTTGGGTGTATGGACACTTGAAGTTTCCTTAATTTCCAACTGTCTTCTTCCATCAGATCTCCACTGAGAGATCCACCATCGGAAGAGGTTGAGAGCAGCGCGTGCATAGCCGGTCCTCCCCAGGAGTACGAGTATAGACAGACAACGTGGGAAGGGCAGAAGGATTTGCCGGGGTATCGAGGGGTTCAACTCGGATGTCTGCACGTATACCGCAATTAAACAGTAACACCAGAGTTTGGCAATCCACTCCTCACCTGTAGATGCAGTATTCACAAATATGTCGTTGCAGCTACTGTTCCAAACACTTTCGTAACTCAGGCCTGTAATGAAATACGGATGCTGAGTTCGCTCTGTAAGAAGGCTGGACCCATTTGGTGTGTGCTAGCTTCACTCAACAGAAGCAACGCCATACGAAAGGCAAACACCTCATATTGCACCTCACACAAAAGCAAGCCCACAAACCACAGAAACCTGCAGCCGCACCAGCAGCTTGATACAAGGAATGGGAAACCGAAGGAGTCACTCACTGCCGTTAGTAGATCAAGAATAGCTTGGACACCGTCAACGGCCCCCCGCAATATCTCTGACTCCAAAGCCGCTGACCAAACGTACAAAGGTATGCGTAGGGTTTCACGCATGTTACCGTGAAGAGAGTTGAGTGGGGACTCGTGGAAGCTCCACTGCTGTTCGTGGTGCTCCTCCTCCTGCACTTGTTGGCGCTCTGGCTGGTGTTTTTGCCCCTGTAGTTGTCGGTGAACGATCTTCAGAGCTTCAATCCCCCCAAAACGCCTAGCGAGCAGCTTCGCGATATGCTCTTCATCCCCTCTCTGCAAATCAGAGGGAAGCAACCATGGAGTTCGATGATTCAGAGTTTGCGTTTCTGGCCGTTTTGTGCGTGCATGCCTCAACACACACTTACCCACAGTTTGTGAGCTTTCTGCAGCTCCTCGTACTCCGCGCACCAAGCTTCTGGAGACTTTGCGTTGGCCTGCACCAACAGAAACTTTTGATAGGCAGATGTGCCTTTAGGTAGACAAGGAGGGCAATGCTACAGCTGGTGCCTCCTCTGTTTCTCCTACCTCTGCTACCGCTCCTATATCTGTTATTGGTCCTTGCTGGTAGTGTAGCTCGAGATATTGCTGCTTGTCGTGCAATGCACGCGCGTTTCCCTACCGATGAAGGGAGAGGGATCTGTACCTGCCCTTCGTTTGTCTACCTTTAAGAGCCTCTCTGGGATGCCGTGGGGGTCTCTCGCATTTAGGGCTTACCAGTCGCATCTTTGCATGCGCAATAGCACTAAGGTTTGCTCCAGTGCCATCAGCGGTCACCTGTAGGACATGGTAAATGCAGCGGCAACAACAAACAAATGGCAAAAGAACCTCGACAGTGTTTGTCTGGTCTGCCTCAGTACACATCCAACCCCTTCCTTGCTCGAGCACGAAACTGACGCTGCTACTGCTGCAGTTACTCTGTGCAGGGCTAGAAAGTTAGTGGCTGCAGAACCGGATGGCGGAAAAAAAGTGCTCTGGATCCCCTTGGCTACGCATCATGGTGAGTCTTAAGTAAGCTCCCATGCCGTAGGAACAAAAATTTCGTCAAGGAGCTTGCGAATAAAAAAGGGGCCCTCTATAGCATTAAATACTTAGGCGAAATCCAACTCCCCCTGCAACCCCACCCAAGAAGTCATTGCCTTACAGTCGATGCAGTTCCAGTAGGAGAGCGAACGGAGGGCGCATCCTGGACCCTCAGGTATCTTTCGAGTATCGCTGCCGAAGCTATGTTCCCGTTGGCTAGCTGAGCTAGCTGCCTCCTCGGCCTGAAGTGACTGGAGAAGTAAGGGACAGAAGCAGGAGACGGAGAGGCCCAAACTGGGGGCTGCCCCGCCAGCAGTGAGCTTTCCAGTGCTCGCAAAGCAACATCCAACACGCCACATGGCAAGGGAGGAAGCAAAACACGACCATATTCTCGCTGCCTAAGCAGCTCCTGATGCTGCTGGGAAGGTTGCTCCTGGAGCAAGAGTTGGCTTAAATCCCTGTGGAGCTGCCTCCGCAGCCGCAGCAATGCCTCGAACATGTTAAGGGCACCAGCATAGTCCTGCTGCAGAAGGGAAGTCCTCATGGCCTCTCCGTGTACCCAAGGAGTATACTGTCGTAGGATCTGCTCCTTCGTCTGTTGGAGTTGCTGCTGAATACATCCTTGTTGCAGATCCCCTTGCTGCTGTTGCTGCTGAATACATCCTTGTTGCCGATCTCCTTGCTGCTGTTGCTGCTGAATACATCCTTGTTGCCGATCCCCTTGATGCTGCTGCTGCTGAATACATCCTTGTTGCAGATCTCCTTGATGCTGCTGCTGCTGCTGCACTCGTGCCTGATGCAGTGCCTTTGCGCGAATAGGTCCCGTCAGCAGTGAAGCCGCATATTCTGCTGCTAGAGCCATTGCTGCCTCTGCTGCGTCTGCTGGAGAACGAAGCAACGAAATGCTCCCTGTCCGTGCCTCAGCAGCAAAGGGTGCAGCAGCAACAGCAGCAGCAGTAAATGACGAGAGAAGCCGAGCAGTCAAGAGGAAAGTTTTGTAATTTGGGTAGGGCCCCCTCGCACGCAGCTGGGTGTACACCCCAAAGCCGGCGGTGGCAACTCGCTGCAGCTCCTCAACGGATTGGCAAGAAGCAGAGGTACTAAGAAAAGCAGGGTCAGTGGGAGCTGAGGGAGCGATGAGATCCGGGGCTGGTGGGGATGCAAAGCAGCCTGCAAGACGGCTGCCAGATGGAGCTACAAAAGGCACTCTGTGAGATAATGCAGAGCTAGAAGCGTGGACCAACGGCAAGGGCTTTGTGGATGCTTCGGAGAGAACTGCAACGCAGGCCTTTATCGCGGCATTGCTCGTGCGCGTGGAGGTGGCCCCAACAGCCTTGTTCTCGAGTGTCAGGACCCTGCGGGCACATTCCAGTATTTTAAAAAAATTAGTATTTAAAAAGCACATTCCTGCGAGTGTGAAGACGAACAGCAATGCAGCGAGAGGCATGCTCCGACGGAGAGAGGAAGGAAAGATACACTCTTAGATTCTTGGGGCAGAGTGAGAATCGCTTCTGAGCTCACTCAAAGGCAAGGTCTGGCCTAGCAGCGGCGGCTGCTGCGGCTGCTGCAAAGTAGAAACAATCTGGTGTGGGCTTTGCGGCGAAAAAGTTCAAGAGCCGCGCACTCTTGTCACCCCATTCACGTCTGACGTTCTCTCCGCCTTCTTCAGTACGCCCTTCTCTGTCTACTCCGCCGCGAGTAGTCCCAACATTATCCAATAGAGTCTCTGCTGCTTCAGCAAGAGCAGTTTGCCTCCTCAGCAGCATAAGAGCTGCCTCTGCATTCCCCATTTGCTGCTGTCGCCGCAAAAGAGCCAGAAGCTCCTCGCTCCTTTCAATGACGCCCGCTGGTTGCCTAATATGCTGCTGCTGCCGCTGTGATGCCGTGGTGGTACCTATGCCTCGCCTATGAAGCTGTAGAGATGACGCAGCCGGCACTAGGAGTGGGGACACAGGAACAAGTTTCTCCTCTGGCACAACCCCCAAAAGAGATGCTGCATGCAAGACTCTCCCTATTGCAATAGTCTCCTCGATACCGATGGGAACGGCTGCATTTCGGGAAAGGGCCTGCAGCGAATGCACAAGGCCGACAAGTCTGCCTGCTTCTGTCGATAGAATCGCTGCTGCCGCAGAAGAGTCTCCGCCTGCCCCTGAATCCGCTGCATGTGCTGCCTCTGTTGCTGTTATATCCGCAAGGGCCCCTGCTGCGTCTGCCTTCATTGCTTTGGCTTGCCGTAAGAGCCGCTGCGCCGCAGCAGCAAGACCTTGAAAGGCAGCAGCAAGAGCATGGTGCCAGAGTCTAGTCCCTTCCCTTCCTAGCTCTCCTCCTTCCACCTTCGAGCCTCCTGCTTCTTCTCCCTCATGCCCTCTATCTGCTGCTTCAACCAGAGAAAGCAACTCTCCCCCTTGCGTCTGGTGCTCTCGCATGCCCCCATAGAGGGTCTTTGCTGTAGCAGTGAGGAGCCGCTCCTGGTGTAGGGAAAGTATTGGGACGCAAGTAGGGCTGGGAGAGAGCAGCCCTTTCAAGTGCCTCGTCACAATATTCAGAAACTTAGAGACAGCAACGGAAAGTTGACCACTAGCTGTCGATGGGTGCCAGATGGCCATTATCAGCTCGCTCAGCTCCACTGCCTCTGCTGCCACTTCTTCACATTTCTCCCCCTGTAGCAGAGCCGCCCCCACCGTCGACAAGACGTGCTCAAATTGCTGAGTAAAGATTGCCTCAAGGGGGGCCCCTTGGAAACTTCCAGAGGCCACCGAGATGTCAGGAGGGGCATCTAGCTGCCTCCCACGGAATAAGAGGCGCCGTGAAAGCTCTAGAGCTACCGGCAGCACCGCAGAGGAGAAGCGCAAAGCGACACGAGAGGGAAGCAAACGCAGCGCGTCCGAGGCCTTCTCCAGCTGTACATACACCCCAAGAGCAGAAGAAGCGACACTCTTGCTGCTCGCGCCACAGCAGCACTAGCAGTAACAGCACCAGCGACAACACAAATAGCCGAAATCCAATTAAAAACAGCAACGACGTCAACAGTATCAGCAGCAACATCCGGAGCAGCAGTGGCAACAGCGAACACACCTCTCCGTCCTTCATGGATGCAACAGCAACCGCGAGTGCTGCAGCAACAGTCTCACGCTGCCCCCCCACCGACAAAGAGTCCTCTTCTTCCCATGGGGCCGTATAATTGGACTGCTGCAGCGCGGTAGACAGGCTTGTGTGTGCAAGCAGCAGCTGCGAATGAGCCGCTGCGCTGCTCCCTTCATCCGCAAAGGCACGAGCTAAAAGTAAGTGTATCGCCTTCCCTAAATAGCAGGCCTGTCCAGCCTTGTTCGCTTGTGTCTCCTCTATGGCTCCCGCATGCACGCCGAAGTGGGGGGCAGACAAAGAGGGGCCCTCCGCCCAGCAGGAACTTCGTTGCTGCGTCTTCTCGAGGCACAGTAGGGAGGTGACGACTCGGCAGACTGCTTCTGCTTGCACGCCTTGTTGCAGCAGTGCAGCAGCGACTGCTTGGGCTTCATCGGTGGACACTCCGTGAGTCTCCAGCCAACGGACCGCATCCCAGCGTGCATGTTGTTGCAGCTGTTGGAGCCGCTGCAAGTGCAGTTCGAGATCTTGGGGCAGTGGAATCGGCTGCATCCGATGCGCCTCTGCCGCTCTGCTCGTTGCAACGGCAACGCGAGCAGCAAAAGAAGAAAGAAAGGTGCTGCGCTGCCGCTGCAGCAATACCAGATCCTCCGCCAGCAGCATCGCGAGGCTGGGATCTCCCGCATGCCTTTCCAACAGCAGCTGCAGCAGTCGCTGCTGTTGCTGTTGCTGCTCTTGCAGCTGCATCGCTGCCTCCAGATAAGCACTCGCGACATGCCATGTGATGCGGAGGAGCACAAGGTGCAAATTGCTCGGCGAGGCCTCGCGCACGCCAGAAGAATCTCTGTTGGAGGGAGGTTCCTGAGGAGTCTCCCCTTGGTGCACAATCTCCTCCTCCCATAGCCGAAAGAGGCCCGTCAGGCGTAGCAGAAGCCGTTGAAACTCAGTGAGGAGACACTTGGAGACAGCACGCCGCCCTCCCTCCTGTTGGAGCTTGAGGGTGAGTTCTTGCAGTATTCGAAGTGCTGTCACTACCCTCTCGACTGCATAAGGGCCCGGGGACGATTCCAAAGCGTCCACTTCCTGATGAAGCTCAGTAAGCGCTGCTGCCGACGCTGCGTCTAGCGCCGCGATGTCTGCCGCTGTGGACGTTGCACCGTCCGCTGCAGGTGCAAGCACAGGCACGACTGCAGGATCGAGTGGGGGAGGACTGGAAAATGAGTGGTCGGATGTGGCTGTGACTCGGCTGGAGTGCTGGAAGCCACTCGCCCCGCCGGGAATTTTCTGGGAACTGCCTCGCGCACGTAAGAAGCGGCAAGGCAGATCGCAGAAGACTCCGTCCTCCAGTGCGCTTTTTCTCGGGTAGCCGCTTGCTTTTTGAGCAGCGCACTCGCTCGTCTTCCTGCATGCAGCAGAGTGTAGCGGGAGTGCGTTCAAAGAGGAGCACGGCCATGAAGCCACAGCGCCAAAGGCGGGGGGCAGATTTGTGCATCGGTGAGGGTGGGGCCTCCAGGAATTCGCTAGCACCTGCGGCACCACAACGAAGCCTATCAGACTCAGGAAAAACACGCAAAGTTTCCGACTGGCAGAGATCAACACTGCACCTCGACCCCCTCGGGGGCTGTAGGGACCGAGGTGTGCTTTTTTCGGGAAAGGAATTCCCCAAGTACTTGGAGGCAGATCTGGGGGAATTCTCGGCAGCAGCAGCCCTCCTTCAGAAAGGGTCGCTGCGAGAGGCCTAGTCATTGGGAACTCAGTGAGAGGGTAGGCTTGCAAAAAGTTGTGGCAGGCTTGGCTTCCGGAGTGGTCTGTTGCGGGAGTTGCAGCAAGGCGGAGAGGCATCCCTTATGGTGCCAGCCTTGCTGAGGCTTGCGCGAGCGCATTTTAGGCTTTGGTCTAGTAGGGATGCAAAGTTAGGGTTTTCGGGGCCCACAGAAAGGGCAGATTAGGGGGGAGGGGAGGGAGGGTGTCGCCTAAGCACCTCTCATAGAAGTGCAAAGGAGCTGCTTGCGTTATATTCAAAGACAAGCGCAAGCACATGGGTGCGTATTAGCTCCCGCTGCTGCTGGAGGGGCGAGGAGAGGTCTGAGGGGGTCGGCTGCTCCCGTATTGCAGCCAAGGCCCAACTGCCGTGCGCGTTCGATCCCTTGTCTCAATGCTACGCGTTGCGTGTATATGCGCTTACCGGCGAAGAAATAGCCGAAAAACGAACGAATTCGTGCATTGGGGGGGCGAAGTGTCCATTCATTGTGAAATGAACAGCAGGCGAATACGCTCCCTGGCTACCCGCTTGATGCAGCGCCGATTCATCCTGATGCTTCTCTTCTTGTCTGCGTAAGGAACTGAGTATTCTTTATATTACTACGCGTCGGGCAGCCTATTTTCTGAATCTGGCATGATCTTGATCCATCTCCTCCCTAAATTTGCGCCTTCTGCTCGCTGCTTCCTCTCGTTCGGCTAGCATCGACCCTCGCTGCGCCTTCCGCTTAGGGCTGACTCGTGTCAAACCTCACATTTTCTCTTGGCCCTACATCCTGGCCCCAAAGTGATAAACTACCTCTATGCCATTTGCTTTTCACGGAATGTGTTCCCTTGCATCTCTCCTTTTTTGCTGATCGCTGCTGCGATCGCCGCTGCCTCTCCACGAGTCAACAGAGAGACAGGAGGCGTCCTCCATTGAAAACCATATCTCCAGCCTACTTGCCCTGCTAACAAAGCTAATTTGCTAGTACGGAACGCAAGAACAGAAGAAAAAAGGTGCACTGGGGCAGCGAAAACGCAATGCGCATGCAACGCGAAGAGCACGCGTAACACCTGCACCAGCAACGTCATAAGAACCCTTAGCTACAACACACAAAACATGCGGAAAGAGGCAATGGAGAAGAGGGAAATGAGGTGCTGTTCTTGGCTTGGCATGCCATATGTGTACAACGAATGGGCCACCGCATGAGCTTTTCCTTATCTTGCAATTCGTCGCCTTCATCAACTTCATCCTAACACCTACTTTTTCGCCTTATCTTACATTCCGTATCTCAAAGAGCAAAAGAACTTTTAGGAATCCACATATGTATGCGTGCATCTATATATACACATGTATACCTTGCACACGAAACTGTAACACCTGATGTTCTCTCTCCAGCTTTTTCTTGTGGCAGCACATCTGCGCTTTCTTCTTCCAGCTCCATCTTCCCCTAGCCCAAGCCATTCTTGCACTGCGGTCTCGCCTGATGCCTTCGATCCTAGACGACGCCTCCCCTCCCACATAGCATGCATCTTTCCCTCCCTCGCTGCCTTCATGCTCCCCTCCCCTAGAGCATTCTAGAGGGATCAACAGGCCCCCAGGCGTGGATTCCACGTACCCTAGGCGCCCAGCACAAAGAATCGCTCTTGAGTTTTTTTCAGAAGGCAACGCACTACACCGTTCCGCATATGCCGCTTGTCAGCCCAAGAGTCAGCGGCACCGGGGGCCCTTCAGGGGCCCCCTCTGGAAGGGGCCCCTCGGGTAAGACTTACAAGATACTAGAGCAGCCGAATTCTTCTGGCTCTGCCCCCGCCAAAAGGGGGAATGGAGGTGGTGGAACCGGCAAGGTTGCCATTGCGAAAGAGCAAACTGGCCAGAAAGGCAAGGAAAATGGAAGCAACAGAGGTGCGACGCTTTCAAAAGGGTACTCTCCCAAGAAAGAATCACATCTCGCTGCGCATCGTACGCAGCAAGAAAAGGCCAATGGGAAAGCTGTGCAGATGGACGGGAAAACAGCCCATGAGCGTCCGAAAGTCGAATATTTCAAGGTGCCTGTGGCTCAACCACCCGAAAGGAAGGCATCAGGCCCACGCACAAGGCCCCCTTCCTGTGAAAACTCCGCCGATTCATCTCCACTAGGCGACAAAGATACAAGTGTGCCGGCAGAACTACAGCAAACTCAGGAGAATGAGGGTTTTAAATGGCGAACAGCTGCACCGAGCAACGCAGACGCACCACAAGATGCAGGAGCAGACGTTCCCGGTAAGGCGGCAAACATATACGGAATACCTGAATAGCCGCGACTTTGGTTGCACTTTCCACACTAAATGATTGGGAGAACATGTATGCTTGTTCCTATGGTTAGACACAAGAGAAGGGCGTTCTGCCTTCCAACCCCAAACCCCCCCCATCCATCCTGCGTGCCTATTTGCTCCTGTCAAAGGCTTTGTGCAACATCCTTCTTTATGATGATTTCATGCCGTAGAAATGCTTCGACTCGCCGCCTCCTCTGCTGAAGCCCCCAGAGACGAGGTGCTAAAAGCGAAGCGGCCGATACGGCGGGCTGAGCCTCCTCCTGCCCCTCGTGTAAAACATCCTACAGACATCTTAGAGACACCTGAGCTGCAAAAGCTCCTTTTAGAAAACAAAAGACTTTCGGATGCAAAAGTGGGCGCTTCCAAGTGGACGGTGCAACCCAACCTCTACAAAAAGGACTTTTTGATGATATCCACACCGGAAGAGAAAAGAAAATGGCAGCCGCGAAAGATCTCAGAGGCCGAAGAAGCACGAGAAGACTCAGCTGTTGGGAAGTTTGCGAAGAGTAGACTGTGTAAGTGCGGAAAATCCAATACACAGCATCGCAAAGAAAACAGGTGGCATTACAAAAGAGACGGATATACTTCTTCGTATGTATTCTCTTCGGCGATGCTTGTCATGCCAAAGCGAGGCATATACCTTTTAGCTGCTAGTTTGCGCCACTTTCCTGCAAAGCCAGGCACATGGGAGCAGCTTTTGTGTGTTTTGCTGCCAATTGTCGCAGACGAGACTTGGGTAACGCCGAGCGTGAGGCTGGAGGTATTTCTTGTCCATTAAAGGGCTGCTGTGTCGATAATTCTGATCATTGTGTTCAGTCCTGCCTTTGTTTGAAATTCATTGCTTTCACCATTTGATATTGCTGATGTTTTAAGGGATTTTAAAAATATGGTTGTCCTTACTGGAGTTTCCTAAATGTGTGCATTCAAGTATTCTCATACAAGTCAAACCAGCGCTTTGGGTATACAGGTATAAATATGGCAATCATGAACACCAGATGTATTTGCAACTTCATGTTCACGAACGCCACGTGCTGTCTGAGTTTTTTGTTAGTGACGGACTTACTTGGACGTATGACGTTGGTTCATACGTATACCAGTAAAAAATGATTGAATTTTTTTGGAGGTGCTGCATGTGCTGCGCTTTTTTGGCATGCGTAGAAGCCGTCTCCACACCTAGCAGCTTCTTCGGTGACCAATGCTGCGCCACGCGAAGCAGAGCTTACATTGCCTCAAGCAGGTCTATTAAGCGCCTCGGATGCACTTCGCGTACATCGCCTACGCACAGAAGAGGCGATGGACACGTATTTGATAGAGAACGTCAATGCCTCCGAGGCATGGAAACACCGAGAGGGCCTTCACTCCGAGCTACGGCATTGTCCTCCATACACTGAACAGACGGGGACGGATGTGCTGGGAGACACGTTGCTCGCACAGAGGAAGACACCTTCGAAGAAGATAGGAGTCCTAAGAATCGAGTACGTTTATCTTTGGTTGCATTGGCTTTACACCACAAACAGTAGCAGTCCAGATACCATAAGCAGAAGGGGAGGGGCAATCTAGATACTTTAGTATTTGTTTGACGATGAGTAGCAGAAAAGCCGCAACTCATCTAGCCCCTATCCCTGTGCTGTGCAAAGATTCTCCATCTCACACGTGCCTGTCGCTTCTAGCGAGTAATATCTTATGCCTGGAGAATGATTGCACAAAGAACAGGCATACGGCCTTTTGCAGCTACGTCCGCATCCTCCTATTTCCTTGTTATGTGGTGCATCGTGTTATGGATTGCTAATGCTTTTTATTTCTTCATACTTTGCAACCACTTCGCTCCGCGTTCTCCTTTCTCAAATCTGTCTGTGCTCTGATCTTTTCCTCATGTATTGCATTCTTTAGGTCTATAGATGAAGAGGGCTTCCTTGATCCTTACGATGCAAACGCGAGTCAAGAAGACCCGCTTCCTTTTCCAATTGGTGGAAATAATGAGCAAACCGAGCTCGTCGCGTTGCGCAATATTAACCAAGCGGCGCAGACGGTGCGTTGGAGCTCTTGGTGGCGGCGATCGCTGTGTACCTCGGGCATAGCATCTATAGTTGCCGTCTTAGTTTCCCCGCTTTCTGGGCTGCCCCACCTGTGCGGTCCTCATTTGTTCGGTTCATGCTAACCCGCCGCGCTGCTAGAGGCAGGAGCCTTAAGGGCTCTATCTGTTTGACCGCTTCCTGCCAGAGAGAAAGGATATTTGTCGCATTAGTCCACCTATTGCGACAAATATCCTTTCTAATCCCCGATGATGAATAGCGTATCCATCTTTTTTGTGAACGCTTTTGCAGATGCGAAAGGGACTCCAAGATCGTTTTCCTTATTTAGATATTTCCTGGTCGCGCCAACCGTCTTTCGATGCCGACAATGTGGATTCCGTCTTCGTCTTGCAACCCGAAAACCAATACGCAGATCAACCCATCACAGATTCGTTCTTCGAGTCTCATGAACGCCTAAGGGTAAGGTGCCAGCTTTTATACTCTCATTGATTCTTTGTCAAGAGTCTTCCTGGGGTGCTTCACGAGGGCTCTGTCGGCTTACCCAGGGACACTCTGGCAAACACATGATGCACGTTAAATTATTGCACGGGCTGGTAGATTGGTGTGCATTTTGTATGAGGATTTCTGCCTGCTGTACGTTCTCTTCGAAAGACCGTGTAGTTTGTGCATGGATGCTCGAGGCTGACGCGACCCTGCCATTACCCGCAGGAAAGTCAGTAGGACAAAAACGACGGCTGTGTCTGTGTGCCACAGATGGCCGCAACGCGAGTTGCGCAGTGTGTTGAAAGCAAAGACACGACAAAGCGCGAAGTCGTGAGAATGGGTAAAGCTGAAAGATCCTTAATTTAGTATGCATTATGCACTAGCTAAGTGTTCTTGGGCTCATTCTGTGTACCGCCTTTTCGCATGCATGCACACTTCCTTTGCTGTTTTTCCTAAGCTCTTTTCTGGATGCCTTTTCATTTGAATTTGTGTTAAATAACACTTGCAATACCGGCTTATACACACTCTGAGAGTGACGAAGCCTGCGAAAATTACCGCACGTCCGCTTCTGTATTCTTTTCTGTGTTGTATCCACCTCTGTTTGTGATGTTTGGTTGAATGCGCTGTGCAGAGAGAGACATCAACGTGATGTACCAACAGGATGAAAATTCTACTGACCTTGGTTCGCGGCAACAATCTGCTCGCTGGGATATTTTTTGTGGACTCCATCATTCCCAGGGCGTAGATTGGGGGCATCAAGAGCAGCAGGAGACAAAAGACACGCTCTACAGACACCCGGATAAAGTGCTTGCGATTTGGAACCAAAGGAATCGCACTTACAAGGAACTTGAAGATGAAGAGGACAGAGAAAGACACATGATGGTCAAGCAGATCGTTCATGAAATATTTACTCAGTTCGGCGGCAACTGGTCCAACAGGGTAAGCCACGCGCAACGCAGTTCAATAGGCAAAGTCACCAGTTTTCTGGCTCTGTACTTTTTTCGTAGATATGTACGGCGCCCCTCTCCTTCCTGTGAGGACTGCAAGTAGGAAACAAGGATTACCCGAAAAAATTAATTGCTCTATTGCGCAGCCGCTGGAGTCTATGTATACTCTTCTCGTTTTGTGCCTTTATTGAAATGACCTACTAGTAGACATACGCCTTTCTTCCATCCTTTTCTTCTTCCTTGGATTCCAGATTCCATCGCTTGGTCCTCCCTTTTGTTGTCTGTGCATTGGCTTGCTTATTTAATCCTCGATGCTATCTTTTTTGTTTGTGTCTTCCCATCCGTTTAGTTGCCGGCAACTTCGGTATTTGCTCGACTGCTGCGCAAGCCCGAGCTGCAGTCGCTACGAACTGAGGTGCCGAACCCCCAAGCTATTATCTTTCGATATCTGATGTCTCCTAACGAGACTACACAGCTTGTGCACTCCTTGTTTGTTCCTCTAATCATGGAACGGTTTTACCTTTTTGACATGCGGTATGCCGAAACATCCATGATGAAGATTGAAGAAGCTAGCTCCTTATCCGACTGGTGTTTGGCTACAAGGGCTCTCTCCCGCATGGGAAGAATTGCGAACTACGTATTGACCGGTGAGAGGGGAGGCGATCAAATGAACGGAGGAGACAACCCACAGCAGTAGGCTGCCCATGATTTTAGGCAGTTCGCGGGATCAGCATTACGTCCTCGTATGTACATGTATACACACATGCATGCATTTCCTGGCAATCATTCTTGCTTTTCACCTCCGTGGTTGGCTAATTTTCACTACGTCGTCGTCTGCTCTGTTCAATTGTTTCTGTCTTCTTAATGCGTGCCCTTTCCTGTATTAGCCATTTTAGAGTCGCGGATTCCTGGTCTCCTCCGCCTACTCTTTCGTTTGAACGCTTTGGAGTTTTTCGAGTATAGGATTAGCTATATGATGCACATGCTTTCTTGGCGGGGACAGGACAACTACGAGTCCAAGCTGCAGGACGCCCGGCAAACAGAGCAAATAATCAAAAACCTTTGCACGCGAGGAAGAGCGACAGCGAAATCGGCCCGCTCTTCCGAACGTGGGAAAACAGATGATGCTGAGGCAAGACGCAAAAAAGGCGATGCACAAAAAGGCGTCTCTACGCCTCAGTCGTGTTCTTCTCCCTCTCCATCACCTTCATCACGTAGTCAACCACCCAGCATGAGCCCCCAAGAGAGAGAACTTCTACTGCGTCGCTCCAAAGACCAGCTGTACGTGGTCTTGAACAACTCAACGTCCTGCATGGCCATGCAGTACAACATCGAAGGCATCTGTAAACTTATGCCTTTCCTTACTGAATACACCGCAAATATGGAAAAGAAAGAAACAATTTGTGGGAGACTTTTGGACTCATTCGTCACTAAGGCATTCCTCTCCGCTCTTGCGGAAAAGCAGGTTAGGCAAGATACACCCCCATCACTCAAAACTCTATTTTTAACGAGAAAAAGCAGAGTAGTAGGGAATTTCGAAATATTTTCGGAAAGTTAAAGGTTTCTTCGAATTCTTCAGAAAAGCAGTCAAATGACCTTCATGGCTTATTTCCCACGCAGCCTTGTTATCCGTCAATTGTCCTGTCTGTTCTGCTGCACTCAGTAAAATCTTCTATAGGCAACTCAGCTCCGGCGTATTGCGTGTTTCTCGTGGTTCTGTTTCCGGCCTCTCAGGTCCCCGAGTCTCCCCAGGCTGTTGGACTTGTGACGAGATTTGTGGAAATGCTGACGGAGACACTTTATGCCATGAGGGCCCCAAGTGCGTTGTACCCGCGAGAATATCGTCCACTTTCACATATATAAATTTGTTTTGGTGCTCGAAAGGAGAAGGACAGGCGAAGGGTGTGGGACGTGGCGCTCAGCTGTATGGAGGATACTTTTTGAGCATGTCTTCTACCACGGCAGCTACTTCACTGTTTTGGCCTTAGCCCACCAGCCCACGATGTGTCTGTTCTGGCCATGTGATCTGTACATGTACAGCGCTACGCTCAATCTTGTTGCCTTTGAATTTGTTTTATTTCTGTAGCTTGTGCGTTGCATGCTCAGATATGATGGAGCGTCTAAATATGAATCAACATCCCTCCCTCCCAAATGTGTGCCTCTGGGACTGCCTTGTGAAGGCTCTTCACCCCCGCATCAACATATTTCTCTGTCGTTCCCTCCTGTGCTTCATTGCTGATCTCATGTACATGACCTGCCTTGACGAGGCCCCCTTTCTTTTAAAGACTGCGCAGCAGATCCTGGACGCACTCGATACAGTCGTATTGCCCACAGTCAGAGACAAAAAACCAACCCTAGCCACAGATGTCACGTGGGATTTTTGCTGGGAAGCTGCTGTCTGTCTCCGCGACGCTTTTAAGAAGGTATGCACGCACTCCAACGTCTTCTTCAGTAGCCAGAGAGCCGTCGGGTGCCTTCCGTTCATGCGTGGATCTCTTGCTTGACTAAAGCTCTCTGAGTGTGCCCCAATCTTCAGTTTGCCAAGGAGGCTATTCGTGTTATCATCTTTCCTTATCCCTTTTGCTTTAGCCTGCTTGTTGTTGCTATGTTGCTTTTGTCGTATACTCATTCTCCTTTGTGGTATCCCTTCAGACCACCATCAGCACAAATATAAACCCAAATACTCTGTATCCGTACACTTTGGTTTATCGTTGCGGTCTTCGAGCGGGCGGCCCCTGGCCATCTCTGTGGCAGAGCGCATGGGAGCCTCCGTACCACCAATGGATTTCATCTTCTTCCTTGCTCGAACCAGAACCAACTTCACAGCCAGAAAGAAAGGGTTCATTTGTTTCCACCAGCAGCAAGATGCTTACACAATCGACTTCAGCGTTAAGGTCTAGCATGAAAGGCTCACGGCCTCTAAGCCACTCGACTCGGCATTCGCACATCCGCTTCGAAACAGCCACCCAACACAAACCACCATCGGTGCCTTTTTCTCCAAGACCTCCTACTGCTCCAGCTGCTGCCAAGGTTCCCGGCTTTCAGCCGTCCTCTGCCGATGCTGCAGGAGTGGCAACAGAAACACCTGCACAAATAAGGGATGCCAAAGTGATATCGAGGGCTGAAACAAAAAAAGAGGCTCAAATTGACGCAACGCCTCCACACACACTCTGGAAAGGCTTTGTTATTCCGTGTTGGTTACCCGGATGTAAAAATGTCCGAACTCAGGGATTTCCGCCTGCGGGGGCTGCAGCGAAAATGCAATACTGCCCTGAGTGAGCATATATCCTTCGGTACTGTCCTCCTCTCCTTCTTCCCTTCTTACTGATTTGGTCGCGTGTGCAGGACTTCAAGTGCGTGTCTCTGTACTGGCTTTGTATTTGCGTGTTTGCTTCACCAGAACTCCAGAGAAACACCGGATTTTGGCTCTTTTATGCACTACAGGATAAACCTATGCTTATGTGTTTTGTGTTTATTGCCGGAATTTTGGGGTGTACGATCTTAGCTAGCAGCGCCTTGGTTAAAACAGATATTTTTTACTCCCCATCTCTGGTTGCGCAGAGGTGCTTTACGCGGCAGTGCAGAAGGTTGGGATTGTTCGTTGCTAGCGGTTTGTTTTACTGAAATACGAAATAGAAATAAAACTGCTTGTCTCTAGTATCACTTAGTTCGTGAAGGGGCTTAACCCTGCGTTGGGAATACTGTAGCTTCTGCATCCATAAAACCAAGTTCTCAAATTGTGAACCGTTTATTATGGTGACGCCCTGCGCAGAGAAAAATTCATGCTACGCTTGCGGCCATCGCATGCTCTTGTGGTGTGATTGTGACCTTCATTAGGTGCGGAGTCGCTTCCTATTGCAGTAGCAAATGCCAAAAGCTGCACTATCTTGGAGGACATTCGCAGGTTAGAGAAGGGCTAGCAACGGACCCTAAGTAACGCCGCTGTATATTTGCATCTGCCCACGAAAAGCTTAGAAGTTCATGTACACTTACATGATTCAACACATACAAATATATACATGCACACATCCACTGTTTTGCATTCTACATGCATTGATAGTGCTTATCTGCATCGCATTCCCTCACGCACTGAAATAAATGCCCAGGTACATATATACACCAGCATGGCCACACAAATCTACGAATTCTATATTTGTCTCGCATTCTAAACGTGTATGCTGCGTAGCACCATAAATGCAGAAGCACCACATAGTGCTACTCATTACCATCAACTCCCGTCTATTCCTCTGTCTAAAATGTCTTTTCCTAGGTTTGTTGTTACTTCAAGCGGCCTCCAACATTCCTTCGTTTCCACATGCTAAAAGGCCAGATCCCTCGGCAGATGGAATACCCTGCTTTTCAAGTTTTCTATGGCCTCTGCGATTTCAACTTTACTCTAAATGTTAAGCAGGAAGACTTTAATATCGTTTTCTGATTTTCAAAAAACAAGAGAAGCGGGACACGAAATGGTGGGAAACCGCGGTAGGCAGAATATGACGAGGCTGCCTGCACATCTTGGCGAATTCAGCAATGTTCTGCAGATGCATTGCTGTATGCTCTACGTTACTGCATGTGTATAGGTATGCATGTATACTTATATTTTTATACTTGTTGCTCGACGCCAGTTAGAATCATCATACGTAATGCAACGCTAGGAAGCAATTTGTTACAGCGTAGATCGATTTTCCATTATCTCTGAACTGCGGGGAGCGGCTGTTTCTGCCCACTCAGTTCACAAATCAACTTGCGAGCTCTGTAATTCCTGGTTTGTACAATCTGCCCTCGAAGGATTACGCTAGCTCCTTTAGTGATATCCATAGCAGTGAAAGGCTTACGACCGCCGCTAGGTTTAACTTCTGCTTCCCTCCGCCCACGCTTCCACGGAAATTTCACTCAAACTCTGAGTCTATGCATGAGTTACGCTGACCATCTCATTGTCTGGGCAAACAGGAATCGCCCGTGTTTTTTGCTCTATTTCGGTATGCCCTCGTTTACTATTACCCAGCGGACCCTGCTTTCGCAGTTGTCCCCTAATAAGTGCAATTCTGCGGAAATCTACCGCCCCTAGGCCTGAATCCCAAAAGCCACAATCGTAATGTGACGCATAAGGCTTCTTGAAGATGGTTACATTGATCATCTGTCCGGTGTACAAGAACCGCAAACATTCGCAGCTTTGTCAGAGACAAGAAACCTCGGCTGATGGCAGCTTGCAACACTTAAACATGTATCCTGGAGGCCTCTTCGGATCCTCCGCAGCCCCCTCTGAGGCCCTTTCATGGGACCACTGAAGGGGCAAATAGCGGCGCTTATAGGGGGCTGTTATTTGCACCCACTTGTAGAGCCACTTAGGCAGATGAACGAAACAAAAGGCTAATAGACATGTGGATGAGAATAAAGACCATGCAATGGCAGGTATCATGTTGCTTTAATCTTATTCTTCAATTTGCTGGCTTGGGAGGCCGATCCGTATGTCTTTTTGCTGAAGTTTCTGAAGAGCAAGAAGAGGCTAAGGACATAAAAGAAATACCCGATAGTGACTCTAATGGGGTAACGGCAAGATTGATGAAAGTATACGTGGTAACAGGCATGAGCAGTCATTGAAAGGAACTGTGCCATCTGCAGTTGCGTCACAAAGAACTTAACCATCCGCGCCAGAGGGATGTTCAGGCTTGCCATGAAATAATACCCGTACATCACCACGTGTACCAATGCGCTGAAGCAAAACAGAACACATGCAGGGACGTAGGCTCGTGGATACTTCAGAAAAATCGAGAGCAACAGCAGGGTGCAAAGATGACACGGGGGAAAAAGCACCAAGGTAATAAATAAGATGGAGTATGACAATAGCGCACAAATAAGCAAGATAATGTTTCGAAGGCGAACAAAAGGAAGCGCAGCAAGCACTTAGAAATAATTAAATACCTGAAGCGGCAGTTCGACTGAGTCGCTTGCATGCACAATATATGGAAAATATGGACAACTTACTTCAACGCGACGACGTAGTAGATTTCTCCATCAAATCCAACGCTCGCATTGACCCAGGAAATGTAAATAACCGAACTGTGATGGTATACGTGTAGGAAAGAGAGTTGCCGCCAGTTTCCCCGCACAATCATGAAGACCGTGTCGAAGAGATCCAGGTACTTCAGCCTGAGTTAAAAGGAATTAAGCCAAAAGATGATAGAAATTCTACAAATATAACAGACATAATCGATACTTAAAGCCTACCTTTTCCCGCATTTATTTGCATTGCTTCTCTTCCCTCATTACCCCTTGATTTTACTCGTGAGATCAACTATTTTTACACACGCGACTTTTTCTAGTCGGAAGGGAGAAGGAACCCTCTATCCACCTGTGCTCCTATGCTGTCTCACATGTAGAAAAACCAAGTAACTTCGGCCATGCGTGTGTTGGGAACGTTGAATCTATTGCACAGAAATGAATAATTTTCTGTTCGGTAGACATCGATTACCCGAAACACCAAAAAACTACATAAAACCACCTGCAGCAAGCAAATGAAAACACACAGGAACGGAATCGCAATAAGTTGTAAGTACTGCAAATGCGCACCAACGAACATGGGCAGCGGTGCAGACAGCAACCGTAAGATAGCTGCTGGATGCAAAGTAAGATCTTCAGCCGAGGCCAAGGCCATAATGCAACACCAATGCTTCAACACAATATACAACTTGGCCGTCTAACACAAACACTCACAGGGAAGATTTTTAGGGGAGGAAAACATTGTAAGCAGGGGTTGCACTTGCCTGTGCTATGTTATAAATTGCTTGAAAGGCAAAAACAGGTCCGATCTTTTCCATGAGTGATTTTGCTTTCTTATCGACCGATGGCTGTGGGTCTGAGCCTCTACCAAGGATGAGACTAAGAACGACAAGAAGGATATATGCCGAAATAATAATCGCGACGTCTTTCCCGTCCATCATAGGGAGCCCGTTGTTCTGTCTCGCGTTTGGAGGCAGCTCGGGGGCGTAAAAAGACAGTATGCTTTCTGTAGCCGTATCTACATGGCGAAATAATTGAGAAACAACTGGATGAGAATGGATTATGGAAGCTTTCATTGGAGAGAAAAAGCCCCGGGCCGACTCCATCCAAGCTGAATCCGGCGCCAGCAATCGTGCCCAGCTGTCACTAACTGCCATCGTTAGTGCAGACAAAAGAAGGAGAAAAACAAATTCGCCGTGTTTTCTAGGTCCCAAAGACAAGAGAAACAGCAGAAACTGCCGCTGCTGAGGTCAGAGGGATGGGCTGCAAGGGTAGAAGGTACCGTGTAGAATTCGCCGTGTCTGTCTACAATTCCGGCATATAGGAGAGCCCTATCCCTAGACCCTAAAATCAATAATAAAAAATGGTATGGTAGATCGTAAAGTGTTCATATGCATGGAGCATGCAGCCTGCTCTCTCACACCATCCACAACAAACTGCTCTCCGCCACTTATTGCACACGACACGGCGCCAACTTGACCCCAACGATGACGAAATACCGCCAGAAAACATATACGACAGTACTACACAATGCTCAGAGGGAAACCCAAACAAACCCCGCGCCAAGTTCTACAGGTAGCTGCACCCTCGGATACCAGTCGGCCGCTCAAGCCGCCTCTCCCTGTTCACGAACAACGCCAACCTCATGTATTCCTCGTCTACCAAGCTAAATTCATCCTTGCTTTTAACTATTTTGGATGGCTGTGAACTAGTTTATCTTGTCCCCACGGACAAACAGGTTTGCAGCAAGGGTTTCTTGTACAACGAGTGGGGCGTCGCCACACTGGACGTCATAATGGCCTAAGAGTTGTCAGAAAACCACAACTAGACTGCCATTGGCAAACAGATTTGTATTCAATAGCGGTACAGCATAGTTCAAGGCGTGGTTAAGGTGCCCATATACATTTATTGGGGGATTGTGTCTCCCTGCTAGGGGTATCCAGGGTGTGTTGGAGAGCTACCCATAGACATTTACCAGTTGGTTAGCTTGCTTTCAGTGAAGACTAAATTCAAGTCTCTTATATGACTTGCCTGATATTATAGTGTGTTCTCCACAAAACAACGCTACTTCCGTAGAGAGCTACGCTATGTGACTTGAAGCTCAGTGCAAGGCTCATCATTTTTTCGCATTGAGCCACTCAGAATCCGTGCCAAAACCTAAAAGGCAGTTCAGACGCCATAACGAAGAAAAAAGGCTCTTCAACACAGCTGTTCACTATCCAGAGAATTCCAGTGGAGGAAGGACAGCCGGTATAGCCACTGTGTAAGCTTCGCTCTGAAACGCCCCATCTACTGTCTCCATAGAAAGACGCTTCACTCCAGAGTCAATATAAAATATACAGAATGCTATTGAGTGTATCCGGACAGAAATTTCCTATTCGCGTGCCCGCGCCCCTCTGTTCCGCAGGTGAGGGGACAATGACAGCTATGCAGCGCACAGCTGTACCCTCTCTGCATTCCAAGCATACACAGCTTATTTCAATTACTAGCTAGCGCTTACGCACACGAAATTGCGCCTTGTTGTATTAAGCTAACAGTGCTCTGTGTGGAAGTCGCAGTCACAGTGTTTTGTAGGGGCAAAGCCAAGCATTCAGAATCTGTATAGCGAACACACAACCCTCACCGGCAAAGAATATTTCGTGGCACCCCCACTACAGAATAGTTTGCATTTGTTTTTCTACGGAGAATCACCTGAAATTGGTGTTATACCAAACCAGCTACAAATGATTTACTCTCTCACGTACTAAAGCACAATTTCAGATCTACAGTGCAATCATGGCCGACAGATAGTTGACAGAGCTCATTCAACTATTAGCATTCCGCTCGATCTAGCCCGGCACTGGAATGTAATACACGAAAGCACCACGCTTGAGCTTCAAAGTAAAACAAAGAGTATGCGACTGCACACGGCGAGCAAAAAGTTTTGTATTCGAAGCCACCACAGTAACGAATTATCTGCAGGCACCCAAGATCCACGCACAAACTTCCAGGCACACTTTTTGATTTTAAAATGTGTGCAGGCATTTAAGAGACACAGTCGATTCTTGCGAAGCGCCAAAATACGGGCTACAAGACTCTGAACATTCCAAGAGTGCTTCATTTTCCCCCGTCGGGGATTGAATTGAGTGAGCGTGCAATTACAGGTATTCACGTTCTGGTGCGACACCCCGGCCTGACAAAGGCACGCACTGTGGCCCTTTGTACGGAGTGACAAGGCGAAAAGGTATGGTCCTGATGATTAAGGTCTAAAACTCGAATATTAGGAAAGGAAACACTTTGGTGCACTGGTTAGTATGCGAGCCTTTCGTGTCTAAAACTCTTCATTCATTTTGATGCACGAGCAATACGCCAAGCTTTTTTGTTGCAGTCTCCATTTAAATGCCACTGTAGCGGCACTTGTGACCAATTGTGCTCATCGTAACCTCTCCGTGATCAGCGGAAGAAAGAAAAAAGACGTGCCCGGAATTATATTCTAAGTTCGGTTTAAAGTTTCTCCACCTGTGTAACCACAAGCACTAGAAAAGCATCACATTTTCTGCCAAGGTTTAGAGCTAAAATTTATTTAGTTGCGTGGATTCGAATTAATCAATCCCTTCTGTAGTCTTACAGCTATCGTCAATAGTTTGTTCCCACTACTTGCTGTGCTTCTTAATTCAAACATCGCTGCTTTGGGTTTTTGTCACTTAAAGGCCCTGGCACTGTAGTGATCAATCCATAGCAAAGTATGCCCCTATTCCAACGAATCTGATAATAAGTATTTCCTTGCTTTGAGTAAGCGAAATTGAAAGTCCAAAGCAGAAGTGTATGGAAAACAGCTAGCTGCCTTCAGATAGAGGCTAGCCAGTGGCTAGCACGCAGCCGGTGGGCATACGGGACTCGACACCGCTGCTTACTGGCTTTCTGCCTGTTGTGAGCTTCTGATAATAGCATTGATCGCCCTTATTTTGTTTTCCTCTGTATGCGTTTGCTGCTCTGCATTTGCAGCAAGTGCTTGTTGCACTTGTGCATCATATGCCTCAAAGGTTTCTGTTCCTGTGGGACAGAATGCGAAATTCCACTTGACGCTCAAAGGAGCTGTTAAATGAACATCAGGATCACCAAAATATTGCCGCATGTACGTGCGAGGTGAAGAATAGAAGACGAAGGGCTCAGAAGTAATTGATTTCGTGAAACCCCAAAACCGGCGAATCTGTTCACGCGAAACTCGGACACAAGGTCAGCAGGATGCAATTTAAAATGCGGTCAGAACGAGATCAACTTGATTCAACAGCGTGCGCAAAAATCGATGAGTAGGCTCAAGACCCAAGTGATGCCTGGTGATTGGGTAAGCTGTAGTCCCGTTCACCAGTGCCAGAAAACAATCGATCAGGAGCGAGAAAAAGCGGAGTACTACTTAGGAGTGGCATATAAAGTGAAAAAGACTACAGTGAACTCGAGAGACGAAACTAATCATTGTATGCGAAAGCTTGAGAACAAGCATATTAGTCTAAGAACAAGCACATAACCATGTTACGATACATGACCTTGATGTGAACAAAAGAAGGTTGCTTATGCTACACACATTGGGCCGGCAGTAAAACAAAAATGCAAAAGATGTATGAATCTTGGAGACAACAGGAAACAAATATGAAAGGGAAAAGAAAGTAGCCTTACCTGATCGTCTATGATTTTCCAAGTAAATTTCTGTGTCATACTAGCCCAAAAAGGAAGCCATGTTCTGTGTCCTGTCTCCCAATAAATAGCGCTGTACTGAATGCCATTTTCCATCGAAACAGCCCTTAAGGAGCCCTTAGAAAGAGCGGAGTAGGAATTTGGAGCTGAGATCTCCTCTTGCACTCGGGGGGCAGTCATGATGGCGTGCCTGCTGCAGAGTGCATATACCTGAAATTTCGGAACAGAAAAGGCAGAGCGAAAAAAGGATTCATACATTACAAAGGGCTGACAGTCCACCTATTCCAACTTTTTAAAATGATGGATACGCTTGGACGTGCGGCATGACAAGCTGTTCTGTCTGTTGGCATTCACGGCCCGCGTAGCTTCCCATCGGAAGAGAAGTTACTTCTATAGCCTACAAAGCAGGAGGAGTTCGCTGAGCTCGCAAGCCAAGAGTACGGAAAATGAGGCGTTGTCGTGTCTCTGGATGAATAGGAAAACCCACACGATAGCAACATCCAATAGTCCGGTCACTCTTGGCCTTCGAGAACACAAAGAAACGCGATCGGAAACCAAGAAGCGCATTCAGGACGATTGCATGGAGATGAACTGAGAGGGGGACAAGGTTAAAACAATAAGAAAAACAGACTATCCTTGTTTCTTCTTGAAGAACACAGGCACATATAATTCTGCATGCAGCACGGGGCCCCAACCCGAGAACCTTACAAGCTACTGAAGAGCAGGAGCATCCACAGAATTCAAGACGGCAGATGTGACTGAATTATTATTACGATTTGGCGCATTCGGTCTCTAGCACTCCATTATTGCATGCTGTTGTTTACAATATATGCTGTTTGAAGCCACTACAGCATCACCCCCTGTTTCGAAGAATTCTCTAGTACAATGGAAGCAATAATGCTATTTTAAAATGAATTTTTCACGTTGCCTTGACCAATGGGAAGCATTTGTTCCTTTAAGAATGCGAAAAGAGAAAAGACATGCGCGAATATGCCTCTATGCGGTGCCCCTGCTGCTGGGCTGCACCATCGATGCAGTAGCATGTAGCTGAGCAAGCTACGCTTAGGCATCTAGGACTAATTTAATTATAATCTTAAACGCTGTAGTGAGCTGACTATTCGCTACCGCTTTTCATCTATCTTCTCTTTTGCAAAGTGCCCGCTAGCAGAATACTAGAGGGCCAGTGTCCAACGCTCTATCAAGGCTCACCGTAGTAAAAAGTTTGAATCCAGAATCGATACGGACTCGATACAAAGTAATTGAATGCTTTAATAAGCCGTTTCCTGTTCGGTTGCTCCCACGCCCTAGATTTCTCAATAGGAGGGAAATGAGCATCTAAGGTGCGCGTAGCTACACCCGTTATGCCCTCTGACTGTTCACAGCTAGTTCCACATAGCATGTTGCGCATAAGCAGACAACCTTGATTCTTCTAGTATCATGCTGCCAGTGCTGTATAATAGATAGGATGGATGAACAAGCAGGATAATCAATCAGTTCAGTAGTTTTTTCTTCAAAATATAACGATTGCGATTGAAAAATCCTAAGCGTGACTCACCTTGTTACGTCTTCCCGTCCTCTTCAAAATGCATGCTTAGTATTCAGTTCCTGTTCGCTAACCACTGCTTGAAGGAAGGGGGAAGAGGTCATGCCTGATCACCACTCCCCAAGCAGACAGAAATGCAAAAAGCAAAGCATATGAGCAAAGCAAAGTAGGCAAGCACCCGTCCCGACAGGTCATTCAGAAGAGATAAACACACTAGCCCTCAAAGAAAAGAGGACCATTCAGCACGAATGCAGCGGCGAAATAGTTCGCTTGCGTTGGAGCTCTGGAATGTGTAATTCTCCTGCTGCCAGCAAACAAAAAAGGCAATACGAAAAGCCAATCAAAAACACAATTGTTCAGCGACGTTCCCGCTTCTCATAGAGCCATGTATGCATGCAAATATAGCCGGCAAACGCATCAGCGTCAATTCCCAAAACCAACAAGATATACAAGCAGGACAGTAGGGACACAATGCTTGAGAGTGCCTGCACATAAATCTCAGTGTAGGGAGAACCTTAGCAGTCATCGTGCAAGGCTTCCATGCACTAGTCATGCACGATGACAACTTTGTTAGGCGGAATATGTGCTGGGGAATGACAATTACCAGGGCAGGTCAGAACCACTGTCCATGGCGACAAGTGTTCTGAACCATGAAGTGCCACGAATTCTCCTTCAGGAAGCGAGGTCCGCAACTGCTCCTCCTTCGCCAGCTACTGAGGTTGATTTCCCCACATTATTCCATCAGGAACTACCGTCGAGTATGCTCTCGGCGCCCAACCGTCCTAAAATCTAGCGCTTCTACGGATCGGTGCAAATCATACTCCTTCTCATGGACCACTTGGCTGCACGGCAAAGTCACTTCAGAATCTGTGATGTTCTGAAATAAGGCACTTTTTATAGTTCTGGGCGTGTCCAACTTTTAGAACCAACGGGAAGCATGTGGATGATTGAGACAATCGCAAATGGTCTGCGTCTCTTGGATGCAAAATTTTCTCCACTGGTCACCTAGTGCACCACGTAAGGGCTGCCCATCTCCCAGAACCAAGCCTTCAGACTTGAAAGATATAGCTACCGCAGCTTATCATTATTCCGTGTTTTCCATCTCTTGAAAGTTGCGCATACATTCGCATGCAATGGCCAGCTGTTGTTTGAATCCCTCCACTGCTCAGGGTGGCTGCTGACTGCGGGATACCAGGTCCATTCTGAATCAGAGAAGAGTTTTGCCAGTACACGCCAGAGATGTGGTACAGCAACAGGTGTCCTGATGTATTATGAGCCCATTAAGCAGAAGGAGAAAATGCACGTCAAGCACTTGAATTTTTTAACCACAGAGTCTCGAATCCCACAGAAGAGTGCGATAGGTGCACTCTGCCTGTCCATGTGTTTCGGTATGGTTGGCAGTGATCACATTCCGGGCAGTGTACAAGCGGGTCACTAGAGCATGACATGCTCTCATCTGTTGAGGCTCCAGAGAGCGACGTACATGCTATCTACACTTCTAACCTCTGGCAATTCAACAAAAAAGTCCATAGTCAGGCCAGTCCAAATCGTATCAGGAACCGCAATGGCTTGCAAATGGCCGGGTGGCCGGGTCTTGCAGCGATTCGCTGCTGCAGCTGCTGACAATGTGAGCATGAGGCTGCATGTTTTCCTGCACGAAAGGCATCCCAAGGCGCCAGAAGCACTGTCACAGCTGTTCCACTGTAGCGTAAAGACTGCCATGGCCGAATCGCATGCCCTAGGTGTTGCAGGTGTTCTTGAGCGTGTTGGGTGGCTACTAGGCAGCCATCTACGTAAAAAGCAATCCAGCCCTCATTGAAGGGCTCATAAAATCCGAAATCGCATGCCGTTGCAGCTCAGCTGGGGCATCGATAAGTATAAAACAGCACACAGGTATATCCGATTTCGCGAGGGCGCGCGTGGAATGCCGTTTGGTGAGTTTCCTTAGGGTGAATACGAATTTGTAGGAAAGCGTCTGCATAGTAAAATGTCGAGTAGACTTCTCATACGTGTAGTTTATCAAGCTTTTCGCCAACTAAAGGCGTCAGGAACTTCTGCCTTACAGTTATCTTGTTCAGGGGCATAAAGCGAACCTACGTGGGCCCCCGCACGTCCATTTACCTGCCAAAACTTGGTCATGTCGATGAGCTCTAGCTTTTTCCTGCCATTTGCCTTTTCTTAACGATTCAAGTGCCTAAAGCGCAGTCTCCTCTCCATGCTGTGGGGGCATTCGATATCGCAAAGCGTTGCTTAGTGCTAGCCTGGGACTAATGCAACACGGTACGCTAGGGGACAATCGAGTGGCAGCCTGCTGATAGCTTGTCACCATTTAGCACACTCGCGGACGCCTCTTTGGTATTCACCTATTCTTGGTGCTGATTTGGATATTCAATTGGATTCTTAAATCAAAAATTGGTTGGAGAGCCATCAAGATACTTTTTGTGCTCGAAACCGTCTTTTCTTACTGATCTGCTGAGCTGCCCGTATGAAGGCTCTGTCTTACCTTGTTGAGTTACCGGCTGTACCCCCGCCTACCAGTGGTGAAATAAATGCTCCTGCAGAGATCAGAAGATGCTTATTCCTAGCTCTTGCCAGCACGCGAATCACCAAAGCGCGCAGCTGTGGTTGCATGGGCGCATTTGATTGAGTCTACCATTGCATAGTTAGAATGGAATCATAAGGCATAGGTACATCGTGGAAGTAACGGATGGTTGTAATATGACCCAGTCCCGAGATAGAGTGTAATTTGACACCAAAGCCTTGCCAATCCTTGCATTATGCCGCTCGTCGGCAGACCCAAGTTGTAGGGACTGACCTAACAAGCAAAGAGGCAGACTGCACTTTTATGCTGTTTTCTCGGATAACAAATTCAATTCACATCTTTTATCCAAATAGTTAACACTTCTTGAGCATCAATATGAATTTGTATCGACACACACTTTAATGGTTGAAGTTTCTCAGCTGCGGCTCTCTAGACCTTCACTGAGCCACATCCTGTGTGGGCAACTTGCCGATTCCCTGGCTTGCCGTGTTTGCTAGTCCAGCAGCCTGCCCCCTCTGGGCACAGTCTGGTTGTTCAACGTCTTAAGCAGTTCCGTGCCGCTGCAGTTGCGGATTATATAACCTATTCCCGCTCAGTAAAAAGAGGTACGGTGCTTACGCCCTTTCTGAAGCTACTTAAGAGTACTGGTTTCCTTTGGCTTTCTGTTTCCATCCACCTTAGACTGTCGGGTACGGCCGGAAGACCCAGCTCTGATATTAGTGAGTTGTGAAGCCCGATTTGGCCATTCCTTCTCAGCCAAAGATGCAGCAATCCAGCTTCTTTGTTTCTGAAATCCCAAGTAGTACATCAAATGTGGAAACTCCACCAGTTGGGTGTTTCCTCAGTGAGTCGTTGCCCATCGTAACACCGCCTGAGACGTGACACTTCGGGTAATCGGAGATTACCCACTGATGAAATAGCTGGTCGGCTCCTTTGTGACCTTTGCAAGCCAAAGTTTCATACATTTGTATTGATACATTTTCCTTCTTCAGCGTTCGCAACTGCACCAATTGCTGTCGAGCTGAGCTCGGCATAGGCCAACGGGTAAGGGTCTGCAAGAGTGCTTATACTATTGTAATACCTGAATGCCTCTGCATGCATAGAGCCACCATTGAAGTGCTTCTTAGATGTTTTGCAATAAGCATTCTTTTTATAATGGCTTGAAACCGAAGTGCATCTCCAACCAGCAGGTGAATTCTTCAAGTACTGCCCCCCTATAGAGCCGTTGTGCTTTGCTAGTCGGCATAACCTCAACCAAGCATGCATAAGCATTTTGTTGACTGAAAAATATGAGTTTCCACGAGCTGCAAAGGTTATACATGGGTTTGAATGCTGGCCTTTTCCCCTAGATCCATTCCTGGCTTGAACAGGCGTTGCAGCACCATCCGAATCCAGCGCCAAATACGCTGCTCTACCATGCTCTTGCCGACGACAATTTAATAACGGAATTGCAAAACTTCTGGGTCTAAGCTAGACGACTTTTGTAGGGAAGACTCATGCCGTGTTAAGTCCAGAGCCAGTGCATGAACGAGAACAGTTGAACATGTCCACGTGGAGCTGCCAACTGTGATTTATCTAAGTTTCTCGTAGGGGTGCTCAACTGCAAACTCAGTGCTAGCTCATAAACGTAGGGACTGTTTTCAAGAGAGCGCTGATGCATTCTGGTTTTCGCACACGTGTTTTAGACATGAGAACAGCAGAACAGCTAGGATGCGCGAAGCTGCACCTTCTCTGTACAATGGCCCTTCATGTTTTTCCTTCTCCACAGCTTCAAGCGCGCGCATACACACACAATATCACGCTTTATTGTATCGAGCTAATGGTACTCCGCATTAAATGAGACATACGAACAAATTAACTAATCAGTAATTTCTTTACCGATTCTCGGATAAATATAACTTGTGTACTACAAGGTGTTTCTGTTTGAGTTAACCCGCTACGCTGGGTGAGGGGTGGCATTAAGGCAGAGTCTCTTCCGCTACGAGTATGCAGTGGTCTCACTATACAGACGGAAGACATGGGCTTGTCTTCGACATTGCGGTGGGGAGATGTAGTGGGCTAAACTACACACAGACGCTTAATACTGCACTTGCTAGGAATTAGTAAAGAATTGACCAACTGGCTTGCCTGTTCGTATATCTAACTTATTGCGAAGTGCTGCCAACTCGGTGCATGAAGACGCAGGGATGCATCCGTGTGCATTAGATGGTGTGTCGAACTAGCTGTGAATGTGCTCGGAGTACTTCGGAGGTGCAGCTACGTGCAGCTTAGCTATCGAATCTCCCCTCATGCTGGGAAATATGAGAGTAGCAAGAAGGCAAAGGAAGAAGCTCCTTCGGGGAGCAGTGATAGCTTTCCACCATGTTTCTGTGGAGCCTGAAGCTAAGTGCCTCCTTCCATAGACCGTAGATGGAGTGCCACATTTGATGCCCCTGTTTCCTCAGCCAGCTAAACTTCAGCTAAAGATGAGCCTTCCAGGTGGCTCTGTTGATAGCGCAAAAATTTTAGAGTTCTCCCTTATTACCGGAAGGGCATTCAGGTCAATTGTCTTCTCCCCATCGAGAAGCCATGGGAGAGCCGACAAACCGTACAGTGTATGGGGGAGCATACAAGGGGTACTAGTTCCCGTGGTGAACCACATATAATCACTTGACCACCGTTGCAGTCAAGCACTGATTATTGTGTTGAGGCTGACATATTGAGAAGAGCTTATTGTGCGAGCTTTATAGACATCCACAAAGCAAACCTGCCGCTGGGCAGCAGCCGCTGTACCCCCGAGGGGCCTCCTGCCCGGATACCACTTCCTCTCTTTCTTTTCTGCTTATTGAATCTCAAATTGCATGCGAATTCACTACTTTCTGGTGCTCAGACTTCCGGAGGGAGAAGCCCCCTTATTTCTCCTTCTCGTATGGCGGACGACAGTCAAAGCCCACGGTACAGCCACTGCAGCAGACATCTGCAAACTATGGTGCGAAAGCAAGGTGAAATGCGCTTCAGCAATGCAAACGAATAAAATCTACGAGGCTGTTATTGGATTGCTGCGACAGCACGGCCCCGCTAAAGGATTTTAATTCCCATCCGCGCCAAGCGTCGCCGCCTCATGTACCTCTGAGGATCATCCATGGTTGACCCGCGTCTACGGCCTTTCTGGTTACTAGCTTCCGCATTCTTGACGAGGGTGTTTGCATCTCTTTGCTGAGATGCCAACGGTACAGGAGGAGCCTTTAAAGGGCGCTGCCCTGTACAATGCCCTTCTAGAGAAGTTTCGGGCAGTTCCTGATCAGCAGGGAAAGCTGGACTGCGGTAAGCATTCTTTATCTGATCGACCGAGCTAAAGCTAGCACCAAGGTGGTTCGTGGCAGTACACAAGGACTGGGCGACAACTGTAGGGACTTATGCCCACCCCATTTCTGTATGCAAAAGCCTCCTTTAGATGAACATATAGATTGACATGCATCCATTTTTTAAATGTATTCGCTGTGAAGGTGCGCTTGAACTATCTCAGCCTGTCCTCTGGCTTAATTCTCTGCGGCGGCCACCAATCATGCTGCCGTCCCTGAGAATATTTGTCCTGTGCGATAAAATGGATAGCCAGCAAGCTGCTACGACTTCAGACACATGAGATGTGCCTTTTATAAGATTTGGCGTCCTTAATTCAGTGCATAAAGCCTCATTTGCCTGTTCCTGAGTGCTTTATTCCCCCTCCGCGTACTTACATTTTGTGGTTGGTGCAGAGAAGCTGGCAGATGCGGCCCTGCAGCTATCTACAGTGTATGAACTCGTCTTTGGTGGAGGCTTTATATCTAGGCATCTCAAGGTACGGATGCCTGCAAGCAATGCAAAAGCTGAGCTAGGTTATATCATGGAGCATTACTAGTATGGCGACGCTCTCGTGTGCAAGGTAATTCTTTTGCCGACGGAAGAGCCAGTGTTGATTCTAAGTCTTTTTCTCCAACGCTTATATTATGACTGAACAGCCAACATCATTTGTTTCTCTTTCTTGCCGCGACCTATCGGACGCTTTATATCACTACCTTCCTCAAGAGGGCCTGCTTAGATATTCATCCGGCTAAAGGAGTTTTTTTTCTCCAGTCCATGAACGCACGCAGTCTACGAAAGTATAGGGGATCGTGAAGCACTGAACAGAAATATGAACAAAAGTGCGAAGAAATTTACGTTCTGTTATCCGGTTTAGCGCACGTCTCTCCGAAGTATGCTTTAGATTTGCTGTGTATCACAGGTGGTTTTGTCGCCTATGTGTGCTTTATAGTTTCGTGTCGTCCACTTCATTCTTCCCTCTTCGTATGCATATCCCTCTCGCCATTCTCCAAGATTTGGCGTTCTCTGGTTGCTTTCGTTGTTGCTTATTCGGTACCCTTCCGTGTACTGTCTCACGTGGTCAATGTCACTCTTTGCCTTTTCGGTGTATATTGCAGCAAGACATCATCAATTCTTCAGGTCACATGCGGGCAGCAGCTATTGCGCTGCGGAACTCGCGTGGGGGTGGTACTGTTTCCGCTTGCGAGTTGATCGCTTGGGAAGTTCAGGAAATGGGTATCCCTAGGATGCGAAAGGATCGGCAAAGCGGAGTTCGAGGCATGTTATGGATGAAACGGGCCCTGGACTTTATCTTCACATTGATCTGCAATATGTTTGGTACGATGAAGGATGCAACTTCCAAAGAATGCGCCCTAGACGCTTATGACAGAGTCTTGAAACCCTACCACAGTGAGTCGTGCAAAAGTTCAAGAATTTCTTTTTACACTTTTCCTAGCTAAAACTGTAGCATAACAGACTAACCGTGTGTTTCAACGTATTGGCACTCCGTGCACAATCAAACGCCAATCTTTGGTCTCTGAAGTAACTTTCAGTGATTCGAGAGTAGCAAGCGTCCTCTTTGTTTGGGCTTTGACAACAGCGGGTACACCCGTGCCCCCAAAATGCAAATTATGGCATATATGTCCAAAAGAAACAACATACGTGTCCGTTGTTCTCAGGTTTCCTGGTTTCACATATCGTCTCGCTCGCCTTTAGCCTCGCTCCTTCCAAAGAGGACTTTATCACGTACGCAAGTGTCCAACTTCGACATAAGTGCTTTGGCATGTGACCACTGATACAGTGAGAAGGCTGATGCAAGGAGGCAGTACCTCTTTGTGTATCGGATCTTTCGTAGCTGCCGTTGTTTTCCTCGTCTTCGTTTAACTTCCGTTTACTGACTTTTGACTTGTTCTGGTTTTATGTCTTAGTCGACTTGGGTTCGAAATGCACGAGGCAGAGGCATGCATCTCTAGCATCGACGAGGAAATTCGGTGCGATGCACACACGTCCCGCTGCAGTCTCTCCTGGATGAGATGGTTCTTCCACATCCGCGTTCCTCCTAGCTATCTTGAATTTTCCTGTAAAGATGTGTGGTAACAAATACTCCTGCAACTTGAACGCAATAGCTTGCAGATGTACTCCCTTGTCATCGCAAGTTTCAGTCCATTTTCATCTTGGACCTGATGGCTGACTGAGCTGCTCCCTTTTTGTTCGCAGGCCTGTAATTACCTCTTTGGGAAATTTGCTTGAAGACTCGCAGTGCAACTTTCCCGACAAAGCCTAGTTGCAGGCACGTATACGGTTGACATAACCACCGTGACAGACGCAGCTTTGCATTGAGGTACCAAGATTCCACAATGTCCTTTACGGGTTTGCGCATGAAGTTTTTCCCTGGGTGCGATTTGTCGAAATACTTTTAACTTTTTTAGTGGAAAGCGGCAGCAAGCTGCAGCGCCGAGTCGGCGAGGTGCTGCAATAATTCAAAACGAATGCTTCAGGACAACTTCAATAATAGGGGCGCCGGCAGCAAAGAGGAGATGCTGCGTCAAACTTCGCGTTCTCTGGAGGGCAGCGAAGGCAGAATTCACTGCAGCAGTATCGCGATCCACTATGTTTAATCTGCTGCATCAGTTGTTCTGTTAGTGTCAATGCGACTTCCTGCTTCCGGGAGTTTTGAATGTTTCTTCCTTTAATGTGTCGACAAGCAGCATAAGGCTTCAGCGTAATTGTTGCTCTCCTAGTGCTGGCCTGCGTTTGCATCACTATGTGAGCAGTGTTTTAACAATGCTTGTATTTTGTTGGATTTTCGGTGGTTGGTGATTCTGGTAGTTTTCCTTTTTGGTCGGTGCCCCGGAAACCGGAGCGGAGTGTCTCCCTACGGAGACTAGGTGGAGTGGTACATGCACGTCCACCTGTTTGTTGTTGGGTTCAAGGGTTTCAATGATATCCTAGACTCAGGGAAGAATCTTAAGGTGCATATTCTGGCAGTCACTTGCACAGAAGAGCCACAGGCAAACACTTGCAGTGTAGTATAGTGCAGAGAGATGCGTAATAGCTGCCGTCTGATGCAAACCCTCGAGCCCAAGAATAAACATGGTGGGCGTGGACATGACTTTCCACCTAGAGTCTCCGCACGAAGACGCTTAGCTCCAGTCTCACTACTAACGCAATAGGAGCTTATTAACCATTTTTCTCAAAGAATTCCCGCTCTCCTCTACCCACGCCCAAAAATTCTCCCATGGAGGGACAGACAGGTTGCACATAGCTGAACCCCCGGAGCACTCCAGGCATTCATAGCTAGCTGCTCGCGCGTACTTGCCAGCTGCCTTTTTAGTCTTCTTCATGATAAGGGTGGCTGCTGACTCCGGACTACCAAATGCAGGTTTAAATCGACGAGAAACACCTCCACTGTAAGCTAGATACGAGGAAAGGGTAGGTAGGTATAGCCCTCTTTTTCTTTATCAGCCTAAGGACATTCAACTCCAGATTCTGTGCAAATTTAACAGCTACCTATTGAACGTTTAAAAGAAAGATATTTCTTTTTCCATGCCGCGCGCTCCTAGATTTCCCAGATCGGGGAAGAGAGGAAGGAGGGGCCGTGTAGCAATAAGCACAGCCCGAATTTGCAGCTGATTCTGCACTGTATCTGGTGTACGTACACAGACCACTGTGTTTTGTTGTACTGAAAATTCCACCATGGAGTAATAATACACAAACGGGAGACCAATTAGTTCTTTCTTGATTAGTTCCTAGTTCAATGTTGCTAATGTAGTATAAATTGCTTTTGAAGGGCTCAGGCCACTACAGCTATCACGCATATCCTGTGCCGCTCCGGGAGAGAGTGCTTTTCCAAGCCACTTTGGTATCCTCTCCCTGCACGCAGTTCAGATGCATCCACTCTTACACAACAAAAGTACGTTCAGTTGGGGTCCAAAGCATCGTTGGGTTACCAACGTGCGCCGTATTGCATCAGCAGGCACTTTGGCGCTTGACAAATAACTGGAATCCTGAGCCCCACGGAAAAAGTTGACTAGAAGTGAGTGAATGGAAACGTAGTTAACCTGCACCTGCAGAAATGCGAAGTAACAGACAGGCCAAGAGACAGTGATATCAGGATGTAGAGTACACACGCCGCATATACCCAGGCACGATAGACAAAAATCAAAGGAGAGCGTTTGGCTGTATCAGTATAAAGTATTTTTGCAGAAAAAGGCATAGGCTCAGAGTCTTACCCTGATCTCCCAACATCGCCCTGTACGGTCTATCCTTAAAACTACATTGTATTAAGAATTCCATAGATAGTTTTCAACTGTTAATAGCATTCCATATGAAAAGGAAGCGCTTCGACTGTTAGAAGGGGCGGAACGGTTTACAGTAGCAACGCAGTTTTTTCGAGGCTCCGCCTGCAAATGGGTCGGCGTACCGTTCAAAGGCTAAAAGGAGTGATGTCACTGGATTTTGAGGCACTGGATGCCTTAAACTCAATTTTTACCTGTAAGCTCCACCAATGACTGGCTAATTCACCAGTTTCTACAGGATGGCTTACTAAGAGACACACCGCAGGGATGGCTGGTCTAGCATAGAAAGCTAACAGGTAACAAATGGATCCCTCTCGTACTGGCAATATTGTATTGTAATGCATCCATTTATTTTTACGGATGTAACCTCGAATTAGCGTATCTGAGCCTTGGTGTCGTTCAAGTTTGCCGAAAATGAACCCCCAGCCCCCTAGATCCCCACGCCCTCTTGGTATGTTCGGAGGACTTTCGTCGTACAAAGCTGTAAGAATGTGTGAAGGAGGAAGAAGTGGGCTTCCTTCTCTATTCTGTATAGGTTCATAGAGGGATGTATGGACGATAAGTTCGATAGTCAAAATGTCCAATGGCCAAATATCCGCATTGGTTGGCTATCCACAGCAGAGAGATCAACAGCGGTCACTTCCCATGGCTAGTATTTGACAGAAGAAAGGAGTTTTTTATCGCACAATTTGCTTATTCTTTGAAGTCCCTTCTGCGTATCGGCGGGAGAAATGAGGTATCTGAACACTTCGATAGCGTTGGCTGGCTCCCTGGCGCTGCTGCTGGACAGGGGCCTTCTTGCTATTGCAACCACCACTCACCAGCTTCTCGATAGTCTGAATCCTGCGCTGCCGCCCACTAAGCATAATGTGGTCCCCTCATTTGCGTCAGAATACGCATGGTCAACTGCAGCAGAGCCAGCTTCCGAGGGCGGCGAGATCACAAATAGCAGCAATGCCACAGAATACTCTAAAGAGGAGACAGAAACAGGTCCAGCGCTAGCCGAAGTAGCCGTGTCATTATTCGGATCTCCAAAGTCGGAAGATGTGACAGCAGGTGGGTGATGCGCCTTCTTCGCTGAAGCTCCCTGAAACACGTGGCCCGCATCAATTCAGCTTTTTCATGGATTGCCGACTTCTTCCTGGAGCCTCCAAACATTTGAAAAACAGATTTTATCCAGTGAAGAACCGGGGGTGTTTGCTTTGTTTTCACTAGATCCCGCCTTATGCCTGCAGCCAGCTTTCCTAGCCTCCCAATGTCGCTTCCTCTGGGTCTACAGAGTCATGTATCAGCGATTCCTGCAGCGCACGAATAACTTACATTTATGGTGTGCACATGTGGATGCACTTAAGTGTGTTGGATTACGCCTGTTGCAATTGTGCTAATGGGTGGCACAGACTGCGTGAACGAGCACAACAAGAAGAGGGTTGGGAACCTTCGGAAGCCACTGATGCCGGTCCATCGCGACCCCGATGCAATTATGCAGGCGCTAAAGTATATGGAAGAGGTGGTGAACAATGGATGCCCGTTCAAGCACTCTGGTGCACCTGGGGTATGCGATTCTAACTTGGGTGCACCGCTCACTCTGCTAGTCCCTTTCCTCTCATTTTCCATGGATCAGGGAGTAGCTTACGTGTTATAAAAGTGGTATTTATAGCCCTTACTTGGCGTCTTCCAACTTATTTGCGGGTTCAGTGATTCCTCCTTCGCCAGCCTCCTTGATTTCTTGGGGAATTGTTTCACTTTGATTTTCCTGTCCATTTTCTCACTTTCTATGTTTCTGTTGTTCCAAGTTCGGAGAAAACCTTTTCGCTACAAGCGGCCCCGTAGCTCGCTGCAGAGACGCCGTGGGAGCATGGTACAGTGAAATACGATACTTCAAGTGAGGCAAGTTAAGTCTACCTATCAGATCAACTTGAGTTGCGTCGCCTCGGCGAGGCGCTCTGTAGGGCCCTGTTGTCTAGAGTTGACGAGGCAGCACACAGCCATTGCCGCTTTTATGCGTCAATCCATGTCATAATTTTGTGTGAGGCTGTTCCTGCGGCAGAGCGAATGCTGCGCAATAGGTCATTCCTAGGTACCAGAGACCAAATATGCAATCATGCTAGAGTGGACTTTTGAGGAGTGGTGACTCTTGTAGTTGTACTTTCATACAGCCCACTGCTTGATATCGCGTTTCACTGCTGAAACTGGCAACAACACATTGCATGCCCCCAGTCCGTGGCATAATGGTGTTTGCATCCACCAGGCCAACCCCTTCTCATTCCTGCTAATGCTGCTCTATTTGTTTTTTTACTGCTCTTTAGCGGGGAGTACCCCGGCGGCAAATGGACAGTGAAGGCGGGCCACTTCACTCAGGTCATGTGGAGTTCCAGCACGGGCATCGGCTGTGCGCGCTCCATTGGCTGTCCTAATCGCATTCTCGTCTGTAACTACCGACCTCCTGGGAATTGGATCGGGGCTAAACCTTTCTCGTAAGTCTTTCTGCGTCTTTTGCAACCATCATCTGCTTATGGAAGACCGGCAATCGGGGAGCAATACTTCTTTGCATGGGTAATGCGTTAATGACTCCGCTTGCGGAAGCATTTTCTTGAAATGCTACAAAGGAAACGATTTTTTTCTCAGTGTTATTAGATAGCATCGGGGCACGTTGCGGCCTTAAAAGGCTGTTATTTCTTCTTGCAGCTTTCTGATCTGGCCGCTACTTTAGATGTTTTCCAGCGTGCGTCGTTGCTGTTTCTTCATTGTTTCAGAGAAGAAGTGTGGAATAGCATCATGGAGGCATCAGGAGACAGCCCTCAGAGGCCAGTCGGCCCATGGACAGTCACGGCAATCGCAGCGCTCGTCTCTCTCCTGTTGAGTCTAGAAGCAACCGCTGCTTAAACTTTGACACCGGTAATCGGCAAAAAGTATCTTATTTGGGATTTCGTGGGAATTTATACGGGTTCGGATACTGTACGGTGTAACACTCCACCTAGAATCCCCGTACGGAGACGCTTAGCTCCAGTCCCAATACTAACTCAATAGAAACTTACCACGTGTTTTCTGAGCAAATTTGCGCCTTTCCTTGCCCACGGCTAGAAATTCTTCCATGAAGATGCAGGAACAGGGAAATTGCATGTAGCTGCACCCTCGAAGCACTCTAGGCATTCATAGCTAGCTGCACAAAGCACCTAGCGCACGCGCAAACAACATGGCGTCCATGTATCGAGCTTATATTATTCTGCAGCAAATGAGATATACGAGTAGAAAAGCCAACCAGTAAACTACTTAAACAAGTTCTTAGTTGGAGATCACTAGTGTGGTAGGAGTTGCAAAAGTGTAGCCAACCCACAAAATCTTTCCTCCTGCTTGTAAACTTGTTCTTTCATATTCTGTTTCTCTTATTAAGACTAAGTGCAGAAGGGCGGAGGGGCCCCCGCACTGTCGGCACTCCCCAGGCAGGTAGAGACGCGAAAAGGGTGCGAATCAGAAAGCAAACGCGGAAGCGAATTTGTGTATTAGCAGCTAAAACGCAACTATTGGAGAGAAAGACATCCACAGTAGCTAGCAACGACGAGGGATCAGACCAACATGACCGCTGCAGGGGGATGGCCCTCTGTTGCTGGGGCGCTGAAATGTGCGAGACCGCGTGTATTGGGTTGAGCTACAATGGTGTCGAAGCTTAGCCTGCAACTACGCTGCCATCGCTTATAGTGAACTGTGTTTCTTCTGGATGCTGCAAGATAAACACGAAGCCCAACGGATGGTGTCCAGCGGAACTCTTAAGAATTTCTTACGGTATCAGCTATTAAAAGTGACAGAGCTCTTCTGGCGAAGGATAAAATGGCAAGAAGACTCCGAAATGACGACAGCGCTACGCGCCTTTACGCCTTGTTCAATGGGAAAATAGAGCACCTTCCATTGACCGGTATACGACGTTAGTTGCACAGCCCCTACTGCCTCAACAAAGAGTCCTTTACTTTATATATACCCAAAAATAATGAGCATGGAGGGGCAAGCACAGCTTCCCGAAAATTCCGACCGGTCCAGAGCGTGCATGAGCCGCACGCTGATCACGTGCCACATTATTCGGGTGTCGCAGTGGTCTAAGATGCACCAGAACAACGATTTTGCCTTTTCCCTATTCAATTTTCGCGAAATCTTGAAATCAGCACAACATCAGGGCGCAGTTCGCATCGTCGTCGGCTGCGCGGCCACTCATTGTGCTTGCTTGCCGTAGCAATCCGTTCTCTTTTCCTAGCTTCTGCTCCTCTAAAGGTCATTACCCCTCCCAGATAAGTCTGTATGGCCAGCCAGTAACAGTGGAAATAAAGACGAGTGGCCGAGGGGGCTTTCACACGGGGGGAAGACTTGAAGAAGAGGAGGTAGGTATTAGAGGGCTACCACCGCCTGGTCTGCAAGCCTCGCGAAGCCGCATGCGGCTCAAAGGGACCTTTTGCAAGACAACATTCTGTCGCTAATTTTTGAAAGACAAGATACCAATCTGTACGAACGCCACTACCCCTTTGGGAGCACGTAGGAGGCGGGCACGACGCCTTGAGGCGACCTTCTTTGTCTACGGAACAGATTCAGACGCTTGTACTCACTGGCGTACAGGCCCGTCGTAGATGGCAAAACAGCGCACCACCAGGTGTGCGTACACTCCGAGACTACGGTGCCTCGACGTGCAGCAGCAGCAACACAAGGCGCTCTCAGTGCTCTTGGAGCCGGAGCAACAACGTCAACAGCCACGGCCAGCACCGCATCTGCATGCAGCAGGATATGCCGAGGCGCCCAGCTGCAAGGAGACGCCGCATGGGAGCCAGACGAACGGGCTGATTCTGCACCCCCCGAGTGGTGCGCTCTTCAATGACAACAGACACGGCAGTCCTCCAGAAATTTTTGGATGCGATCTTGCGAGAAGGTGCAGCACGAGCAGACATAGGGGCACAACCAGCAACGGCAGAGACAGCAGCGCAAGCTACGAACTTTCTGCAGATGGCACTCAGAGCGGCCTGGAGTGCAGCAACGCCAGCAGCAATTGCAGCGCGTGGGGGCATACCAGCGAAGCTATGAATCCTGCGTCTCCTGGAGGGGCGCAGACGCAGAAGAGGGGAGGAGATTTCGAACAGAAGCAAGAGAAACAGGATCAGCAACCGCCACAGCAAGGGCCCCTCCGCTGGGTGCTTCGGCCTCCTCCAGATCATTTGGTTAATCTCTTAGAGCGCGAGGCGTTTCGCTGCTGCTGCAGTAGCTGCTGCTCTGCTGCCCCCCAGCTGCGGCAGCTGCACCCCTTGATTTCGCATTCCTCACTGCAGAAAAATGCTGCGCAGCACTCATCGGGGAGTGAAGCAGGCGTGTGCTGCCGTCCGACGCACGTGGCGAGGACGGCGGCAGCAGTAGCAGAAAGCTCCTCCTCCTCCCCTCCCCTCCTCGCGTGCTGCAGATCGAGTAAGTCGTCGAGTGTGGAAGCGGCAGAATTCGTGAGCAGGGGAGACGAAGACTCAGGAGTGATAAGCCCTGCACGCGCTGCTGCTGCTCTGCCACCGTCGCACTTACGGTCCTTAAGACTGTTTCAGCCTCCGCAGTGCCTATCGACAAGCAGCAACGACAGCAGCAGCAACGACAGCAGCAGAAACGACAGCAGCAGAAACGACAGCAGCAGCCGCTGCTGCTGCTGTCATGTCCAGCGCGTGTTGCAGACGAGCTGGAGCGACACTGAGCAATACGATGAACCGGGGGGTAGTCTGCCAGATCGTCGTACAGAACCTTCGGCGCACTGCGATCCGGAAATTTTGAGTCAGGAGTTTCAGTCGCGTGTACCTGCTGGGATTTCTGCTTGTGCTACGACGGATGGAGAAGAAGATGCAGTTGTTGTGGCTGCAGATGCTGCTGCTGCAGACGCGGCTGCTGCGTTTGGTGTCGATCTCTCAAGACACGCTGCCGCAGCTGCGGCTCACGGCGAGGATCAGCAGCAGCAGCAGTTCCCAAGGCGGCTTCTTGCGAGCAGCAGAAGTCGCAGAGTCAGCAGCAGCTGCGGGAGCAGGGAGCGTCTCTGCAGCAGCATGAGGAGCAGGATGCATGGCGGCTCGATTGGTGTGACAGGCAGCAACAGCAGTAGCCGTAGCGACAGTAACACCTTCGAACTGCGCCGACAGATGCAGAGTCACCCCCATGCTGCACCCTCTCCTCCTTATGTCTCTGAAGAAGCGGGTGCAATGAGAACCGCTGCCTCGGCATGGGTGTCACCCACAGTAATTCTCACCACAAAAACGTCGGAAACAACTGCGCTGGAGAAGGGAGGCTGGGAGGAGGAAGAGGCCAGAGTGCACCGTGCTAATGCGGCTTACGAGTCTACCGCGACAGCAGCGGCAGCAGCCTCAACAGCAACGATAGTCTCAACAACGAGCATAGGACCCTCTTCGCCAACACTGCACTCCCCGTGTGACTGCGAAACCTCTAGGCAGGACGGGGGCAGTGGCGCAGTGGCAGCATGGCAGGGATACCTGCTGATCAAAAAACTCAATTTTATACTGAGGCATGGTGCGTCGCTTTTCCGCCTGCCTATGCGAGAAGACGGCTTCGTGAGAGTCAGAGAGCTCCTTGCACTCCCGTGCATGCGCGCTGTTTCCTGGACGGATCTGCAAAATGTACATTTCGACTGCTGTTGAGACCTCCTTTGCCCCTCCTTGTGGTTGCTGCTAGCCGTGTGTTTTTGCAGATGCTGATGACGCCTTTTCCCCCCTGCCCTTCAGGCACCCTGATGCTGCTGCTGCAGTGCCTCCTTGCTGCTGCTGCAGTGCAGGGAGTAAAGGAGGCAGCTAGTTCTGTGCATGGTGGATGGCTTTCAGAGGACGCTGCAAGTGTGGCTGCGGTGTGCGTGCGGGTTCAGGCTGTGTCTGCGAATTTCAAGCAGCGGTATGAGCTTTTGTACGACGAAGAGGAGACGGAGACGTGCCCAGCTCTCAGCAGGACGCACCAACAGCAGCAGATAGGGCTGACGTACGGAGAGGCAGGAGGCGTGGCGTGCTGGCATCAGATGGGTGTACGTACAGCTGAAAAGGCGAGCCAGTGCTGCAGCAGGAGCAAGGAGGAAGACGGCAGCGTTAGCAGCTCGTCAGCTGCAGCGCATGGCGATTCAGGCGCGCTGTCTCGCTGTAGCAGCAGCAGCAACTGCAGCACAAAGATATGCGACTCGCTTGCATGCGCAGATCGCAGCGCTTCCGCCGCAGCGAGGAAAGTCGAGATCCTGAGTGGCAAGTGGCTGCTTAGAGCAACGCAAGGTCACACCATCCCTTTCATTCGCAGGTAGGCGGGCTGCTGCGGAAGGATGGATGTCTGCTCGCTACTGCAGCCAATGCAGCCACTGCTGACTTGGAGCAGCATGGGGGGGGGGGCAGAGAGACAAGCGTCGGTGCTATGCGAGGCTAGCAGTCTACGCATGTGCAGGCGTACTGGCGAAAACGCCTGCCCCCCTGTTGGACGAACGCAAAACACCCCCCCCAACGTCTGGCTGCGGCTGTTGCGCTTGCGTCTCCCTCCGTTGCTGCCGCAGCGATTTGTTCATGCAGCGTGTAGAACGTGGCGAGGAGTTGCCGGTATGTGTGCATGGCACATATCTGAGAAATTGGATGGCAATACGCCGCTTAGGCCTCCACAGGATGCACCGGAACCACATTCGTAAGCCTCCGTGCATGTGTGAAAAATCTGCACTCGGGTGTCTGTTCTTGTGCTTCTTTTGGCTCCCCGTTGTCTTTCGTTTCTTTTGAAGCTCATTCTTCCGATGCACAGGGTCGGCCTGCATGCGTGCATGCATGATGCCGCCGCTTGACCTCCCATCTCTGTGCAGCGGTGTATGCAGGCTCCACACAGGGATCTTGCAGTGCGCTAGCTTGTGGTTTGCTTGCTTGCGTGGATGGAGGGATGTATGCAAGCATATGCATGTTCGTGGAGTCTCGGGGTATGCGTCTTGACTGGCCTGCACTCACGTAGTGGTCTTTCTTTCTCTCTCTCTCTCTCTGTGCTACAGACTTTGCCACGGGATTTCCCGGAGATGCCTCGGTTCTTAGTGGCATGCGGCGAAATTCGGAGGTTGCAGTGTACATTGACGTGAAGCGGGCGATGCAAGCGGGCGTCGTATTCTTCAGATCTGCAAATGGGGTCGTCTTGACGGAGGGGCTTGAAGGCAAAATACCTTCTGTAAGGAAATATGATGATGGGAATTCTACTGCATGACAGAAGCCTATTACCAAGGAAGGGAGCGCAATACGCGCGAAGGCGGGGAGGTGACAGGGGACGATGGATCAGGCATGCTACGTTGCGCTCTGTGAAGCCCTATGCAGATAGTCTAATGCTGCCTGCCACGCCTGATGTATACATGTACATGCATGTATATGTGAATGTATACGAACTCTAAAGAAGTAAATATTCATAGCCACTACTATAGCTTATCTTCGGAGGAGAGCAACCCAGAGAAGGAGGGAAGGCTTTTTGCTGCTTTAGCGCTGGTGATAGCATGTGAAAAAGAAAGGCCAAAATACGTGCTGCGACTGCGCTTTCCCCCCCCCCCCTCCCCTTCGTTTTGGTGTCTTGGCCGCTTCCACTGTTTTTGCCGGATGCGCCGCTGCTTTTCTTTGTGTGTTTCTGCAGTGGTTGTTTGACAGGGTCGTGTGGCTCCGCGAGGGCGTGTATCTGATGAAGGCTGGAGATGACTTAACCGGCCACTACTTGGACAGAATTCCTGGGGAGTTACAACAGGCGTCGGAGTCTGCAATCTTTAAGGAGCAGCTGCAGCACGATTTGGGTGTGCTGCAGCTTTCCCCGTATGCTGCTCCAACATGCGGTCTTGTCAGCAGACACCACAGCCCTGATGGATGTGTGCTCCAGAGGGCCCTACCGTTACAGACTACCCCGCAGCCTCACGTGAGGGAGGCTTTGCGTGCGGATTCGAGGAGGCAGCCCATTGCAGACGAAGTAGCAGCTCTGCCAGAGGCTGAGCAGTGAAGGAATGGAGAAACGCATGGGGTGCCTCGCACCAGAGGAAGATGCTGCTGCCGCAGCTACCTGGCGTAGCGGAGGGGCCTGCTGCATGCGTTCGGCTTGTGTGCCTTACACCGCTGTCCGCTCTTCCTTCCCCTGCCCACAGGCTGCATGTGTCGAGGCTGGCTAAGAGGTGTCTGATGGATGGGCTGGCACTGGCCGTACAGCCGACGCAGGTGGGCGTAGTGCAGGGTTGACGCATGACAAGGATGCCCCTTCCCCAGGAATTTCGCATGCATCTGGAGTTTTCTCGTGGCTGAGGCACCGCGATGACAAACCACGTCCTGCCAAAACAAGTTCGCCGGCTTCTCGGGGCAAGCGCTCAGCACGGGCAGCACCTGTGAAGAAGATCCATTCTTGGAGGAGGGAAGGAGAAAGGGGTTGCTGCTGGCTGGCGCTCGTGAGGGAGAGTGGTCAATGAAGCATTTTATCCGGGAATCCTGCAGCCTTGTGTGCACTGCAGATGCTTCCGAGTACCCCACTTCATACATTTTTATGTGTGCAACGCAGTGCAGGAGTCAACAAAAAGCCGCCGTTCAGCTGTTGTTGCCACGGCTTGCTTTAATCGATTCTCAGGGTATGGTCTCGGTCATACGGGGTTGTGTGGGAATGACGATGTGTACATTTGAAGTTCCCATGCTATCTACTTTCCATAAAAATCAGTTTCAAGCCTTTTCAAGGCCGCTGAGGGCCCTTAACTGGTTGCCTGTACAGCGACGCCGGTGTTTGGAAGGGCGTTGCGCCACTGAGTGTGTAGCAGCTACCCCAGTGATACGCCTTACGTAGGGGCACACGCCAGAGCAGAGCAGTAGGATACCAGAGTGCCTCGCAAGATCTAGTTGCCAGAAGGGCCATCTTGCTAGCGCCTCTACAGCTCGAAGAGCAGCTGTAGCGAGCTGACACATTGTATGCATCCCGGTTGAGCCAACGGGCGCAGCTTTGCCAGCGATTTCGAGCGAGGGATGTTCAGCCTTCTGAGGAGATGGAAGCGGACGGCTGGCTGGCGGGCTCTCTTGGCAGCCTCTCCATAAGTTGTCTACTGGTTGTCAGAAGACAAGCAGAGTAGAACTTTAGAGGACCACAGGGGTGACTGAACCTCTGTAGTGACTCAAACACCGAGCTGCGAAGACACCCCTTAGAGGTCACTTTTCGCATCGCATCCACTCCCAGCTCCAGCCTCCCTTCTACTAATCTTCACCTGGACTTGCATTGCGGAGTCAGAAACACAATATCATCAGGAAGCCTAACAAGGCTGCCTGCCACAACCCTGTGGAGGGAAGGCAGTCCGTCCCAGCACCGTCGGAGGCAGAGGGAATCTGCGTGGGGTATTATATGTCTGGCTTCGTTTCAGCCTTGCTATAAATAAACACTATGTGCTGCAGCCCCCCAGTCGGTTGCCCCTTCTAACTCCACTTTCAGTGACAGGCCCCTTCACGGCTCCGCCTACCCCACCCTGCATCACGGTTCCTTGCACGGGATACCACTCCGACGCTGCAACCTACCTCCCTATCCCTCTCTGCTGCTCTACTCTTCCAGTATGCTCTGAAAGAGCATGGCAATGCACTTCAGCGGAAAGGCACCGCAAGAGCCCGTCCCTTTTACTGACTACGTAGCCAGCCGCCTGGGGGCGGCACAAACCGCAGTAGCGGATGGTTTTTATCGATAAAACTCAGCAAGCGGCGAAAGGCACTGTTCGACCTAAGGCAAGGGGGCACACAAGCAGGGGGGATGCTTCCGCCCTTCAGCAGCCGCAGCAGGAAATCAGCCGTCAGGCCATCGCAGCAGCAATCCCTGGAATCATCGCCAGTGCTGCTCTTATTGTTGCTATCACTGTCACCCTTGGAATTGCGACTGCTTCTTTGCTCAGGCATACAGCAGTGCCGCAAATCGCAAGTGCAATGACTGGCTGCCCCTCCAACCTCGACTTTGCGGTTCTTCGCACTACTGCTTGTCACTACTACTACATCTCCAGCGGCCTGTCGCTCTCCCAGATGCAGCAGCGTCAGAAGTTCTTTCATTTGCTGCTCGTCCATATCTGAAAGGCCGGTGGAAAGAAACGCTTCCAGCAGCGTCTGCAGCTCCAAACAAGGGAGACGTGCAGCAAGAAAGCGCAAATAGCTCCGCATTTCTGCCCTTTTAAAGATTCTCCCCAACTGCGTGCCCCCCCGATCCGCTTCAGGATATGTCAAATGCCTGTACACCCAAGAACGCTCAACTGTAGATCCAAACGCAGCAATGGCCTGTATGCACTGTTTTTGTATCAAGGTACCCACGCCGCAACGCTGCTGCCCGCCTCGGATCGCTGCAGACCTGAACTGAATCATCGGAATGCCCTCCACACTGGATGAACATTCAGAGAAAGAAGACAAATTGGAATTTTCTGCCGCTGCCGCTTCTGAGTGCGCGTCGCCTTTGGCAGTGGGAGCTGCAGTGGCTGGGGAGGTGAGCGCAAAGATCCGCTTGTGTTCCCTCATATGAAGCCAACCGCCGGGTTTGGCTTCAAAAATCCATGGAGCAGCAAATTTCGCTGTGTCGGTAGCTATAGGGGAGGCTGCCTTCGACTCTTGGCCGCCTGTAAGGGCATCCTCATCCTGTGCACTGCGTTGAGGTGAGGGTAGAGCCCCCCTAGCAGAATCGACGGACGCCTCCTCATGACCTGAAGCACCTCCAGATCCTTCAGAGAGAGGTGTCAACTGCTGGCGTGTCGAGCTAAACGAAAAACAACGCCGTTCAGAGACGTCCCTCGGAGAGCATTTGGCGCTGTGCGGCCGAGCAGCAGCCTGCTGGTGAGACCGCTTCCCATTAGGGTTTACGAGAGAAGATATTCGAGCATTGATCCCTTCAACTGAGGCCGTTTCGCACTTCACAACCAACTCAAGAAGCCATGGAGGGCGCCGAATACACGGGAGCTGCGTCGGTTCGGCAACGATGGATGAGCAACGAGCAAGCATTCCCCGTGAAATCTGGCGGTTTATTCTGCTTGCGCTGGAGTAGCCATGCCTAGATTTTCCTTTAAAAGGAGTGATCCTCTACGCAATCAGTGGATGCAAAGGTTTAAACATCAGAAACGGTGGCCGTCGATGATTTGGGACTGGCGCCAGCCTGCAGTGGCCTGCGGCTTAGGTGGCGATTGCAGTGCATGCAAAGCGTGATCCCTGGAGTAGACTTTGGGGCTGGGATGGTGCCTTTTCAGGACGCCAATTAGCACTCTTGTTTGCGTCTCTTCCTGACAAGCTCTCAGACAGGATCTTATTGCATCCCTGTGGACGCACACCTGCTTTACGTTCAGTGGCGGTCTTGTGGGGAAGCGCTGAGTGCGTGTTTCAGTCATTGTATGTGGCCTTTCTGCCTCTGTGCCTAAACTAGCAAGCTGGACCAGGCACTTTCAGTCTGCTGCTCATCATTTCTTCCGCTTGACCTCTACTTGTACACTACCGTCGAGCCTTGTTTCGCGCGTCCTACTGCCCGGCGAAGGCCAGTAGCACGTCGTACACGAACTTTCCTGAAGATGGCGGAGCCGGCAGTCAGTGTGGATCAATTTCCCGTAGAAGATCTGCTGAACATTCATCAGATGATCTTCCTCCCCAGCACTTTGGACTTGCTGGTGAACCACCTCGAAAAGGGCATTGCCAATGGAGGAGCCTCCCCAGACCTTTGCTCTGCGATTCTGAGGCTTTACCTGCTGTATCCACAGTGCGCAAATGCGGAAGTCATCCGTAAGATCCTTGTCCAAACCATTGTTGCCCTTCCAGAAAACCAGTTTGGCTACTATGCGTGCATAGCCCCTTCACACTTCGCATCAGCCGAAGACGAGAAACGGGTGCAGGATATGCTCACGCTCCAGGACCACCTCGAAGGCTGCGATTTCAAGGCTGTAAGCAAGCGATCACTGTGGAGTTGCACTTATCCCAACCCCTTTCTCCTGACCCCTCTCCCTCTAAGGATAGGGGGCTGCAGCGCTGTGCATGCATGGGATGCGTAGACAGACAAACTCGCGCGAGCGCGTGCCTGTAGCTTGCCTGTCTACTCGTCAACTTGCATGGCTCTTTGGGATGTTGAACTTGGCTTGGTAGGGGGTCGGTCTCTTTGTCTATGTTGGTATGAATTGCGCGAGAGTCTGGCGGCCGTTTTTGCACGTTGGGGGCAAATATGCCAAATATCCCCTACGCTATAAGACCTGTCTCGTGTATGTCTGTGCAAGAGTCCACATTTCAGCGTTGCGTCTTTCGCGACCATGTGCTCTCTGTGCGCGTATGCATCCCTCCAGCAGATTTGGAGAGTATTCCGCAGAGTTTAACAGAACACGTATGCATACATGTTATTTCCGTCTGTCTATCTTGTGCATCGTACAGGCTTGGGGGTTGCTGCGGGAGCCCGACATGGCTGACGTGTTGCACACGCCAGGTGTTGTGGACGCCGTGCGTCGGTACGCGTGCGAAGTGTTGCAGCAGACGTTTACGACTATTTCCCTTACCGATTTCTGCCAGATGATGAATCTTGGGCAGCCCGTGAGTGCCTCCGGATCCGTTGATGAGAAGGTGGAGAAGCTCATCAAGGCGCGAGGATGGGCGATTGAAGATGCAGGACAGGGGGCGAACAAAGTAGTCCGTGTGGTACCTAGAGAAGCCGAAACGGCAAAACCTCTGGCGACGCGTGCGTCTGTTGCGCATAAGACTATTGAAAAGTATCTGTCTGTCGAGGGGTTGCAGCAGTGCTTGACCCTCTTGGAGTCGTAGGGGAGGGTTTTTTGCGAGATTTTCAAGCACACACGCTTGCACGGTTCACAATTGAAGCCCACGTGGCTGCCCAGAGCGCGGCACGCAGGGGTAGCGCAGCACTCAGACTCCGCGTTTTCGCCCACATGCCGTCGCTTCGTTGTGTTGGACGGGAGCACGCACAGCAGAGAGATAGAGTGTAGGCTGCTGCCTCTGCTAACAGCCCGTGCGCGGGAAGAGAACGACTACCCAATTCGAGTGTCTTTCGCGCGAGTCAGGGGCGAGACTAGGGGAGCCTTTGCAGTGTCACCATTAAGGCGCTTTCTCAAATGAGGCGTTTTCAGCGCTTACACGCATCCGGATGTGTTGCTAACAGTGTCAAAGTGTGTATTGTGTAGGGGGCTGCGTAGAGCTTCTTGGGTGTCCGTTTCTAGTGTCTGTGTCCCCTGTCTGTCTGAAGGGTCTTGCTAGCTCATGTTTGCGCGGTGTGTCGCGTCGCCTCCCTAGAGGGCTGAATGGGTAGACTCGCTGCGAACCCTCAGCTGGCATTTATAGCTCTAGCAAGCTTCCGCAGTGTGCATGCTGCTGCCACTCTGCCCGGAAGGCACAGATACTTGGTGGAACCGCGAGGCTGTCGTGCTGTTGCCCAGTAGTCAAAAGAGCAGTTCCACCACGAGTCTAATGCTTCTACTCAACTCTCTTGTGGCAGCGTTAGCAGCCGCGGAGCAGAAATCTGCATGTAGTCGCTGCAGGCCGTGCTGACTGCAACTCGGCTCGCATAGCAGCTTTGTGTTCACCGCTCAGATATTTTTTCAGGGATGTTGGGGACTTACGCACTCGCCGTTTCCTCCTCCCGCTGCTCCTGAGATAGACCTAGAGCCTCAACTGTAGTCTGCAGGCAGAGTTGCACTTCCCGCCGCAGGCAGCTGCAGCGACAACAGCGCCAAGCGCAGCAGGGTAAAGGGGGGCATGCATGCATGCATGCATGCTTAGAGCACACGTCTAGAAGAGCATGGGAAGCAAGCAGAGCACAGCCCTAAGCACGACCAGCCAGCCGGTAAGCAAGCACTTACGGGTCGTCACAGGTGACGCACGAAACGAGCTTTGGCAAAAGCAGAAGCAAGTGAGCCTTGCCGCCTGAGTGCACAATAAGAGAGCAGCTATCCTTCGCCAAAAATTCACCAAGCGAGAGCCGCATACTAGAGATGGACAGAGCAACACGTGCAGACGTATGCATGCTGCGTGGTAAAGTTGGGCCTGGGAGTTGTCAAGGGCCTGGGGGTGAGGAGACTGCAAGAGGAGCTGTGGCAGCTCGTCTTCTTTTTCTAGCTTCGCATGCAACCCCCAAGCGGAGATGCGCAGCAGCAGCGACAAGGCGAGCAGGCAAGGTGGGTGCGGACCAACGGTAGGGATAGCGACAGAAAGCAACAACAGTAACGACAGCAACAATAGAAACAGTAACAGCAACAACAGTAACAACAGCAACAACAGTAACAACAGCAACAAACAATAACAACAGCAACAGTAACAACAGCAACAGCAACAACACTAGCAACAGCAACAAACAGTAACAACAGCAACAATAGCAACAGTAACAACAGCAACAGCAACAGTAACAGCAGCAACAGCAACAGTAACAACAACAGCAACAACAGTAACAGCAGCAACACACAGTAACAACAGAAACAACAGCATACCTGCAAGCTGCATCAGTGTTTCCACCCGTGCACTCTTGGCACAGGGGCTGGCAGGGGTAGCGCATTGGAGGGCACGCACGCCGGAAAAAACGTAAGTTAGCAAGCGAGGATCGACTGCAGCGTTCTAAGATTCGAAAGACACAGCAGCAGGCAGAGAGAGAGACAGACAGACAGACAGACACAGACACACACACACACACACACAGGCAGGCAGGCAGATGGGCAGCTGCAGACACCACGGCGGAGGAATTTTCGCAGCGAGAGTCGGGGGTGTGGCAGCGCAGCTGTGGGCGCATTGATGCTGCTGCTGCTGCTGCTGCTAGTGCGTTTGTCAGCAAACCTCGGAGCCGTCTTGCGCTGCATCCGCATAGGCAGTGACAACTCTGTTGCACTGCTGCAGCAGCAGCGGCAGCAGAAACTCCTGTCGCGCAGCAGCAGCCGCTGCTGCAGCGGCCTTTCTGTCAACAAGTGCCCCTTCAAGACTGCGCTGCTCGCAAACGCGGAAGAACCTGGGAAGCAGCAAAAACCAAAAGCACCAATAGCAGCCTCAACTGTCCACAACAAGCCGGCATGCGCCGCGGTTGCTAGTCTGTGTGTTGCTTTTTACGCAGCTGCAACCATCCACCGAGTGCGTTTCGCGCACATGCACACGTAGACATACGCACACACACACAGACACACATACATACACACAGAGGCCAGAGTCTCGTGTGCAGGAATCCTTACAGCGAAAACGCCTCTTGCGCGAGCAAGGAAGGAGCCCTCAAGTTAAAACAGGCAAGCTGCAGCACCGAAGCCTAGTGCATCCACAGCAGCACACGAGCAAACCACCACGAATACGCCGCGGCTCCTCCCCACACTCCATAGACGCAGCGCACCGCATTGCACACCGAGACATGCAGGGAGGGAAGGGCAGGTCGCAACCTACGAGATCTGACAAGGTGTCAACAGCCCACGAGTGCTGCTGCTGATGCTGCAGCACAGATGCAGCAAGACGCAGCACCCATCGCCGCAGCAAAACAGACTCCAAGCCATCGTACAGCTGCTGATGGTGGTGCTGCTGCAGCTCTTGCTGCACGTGCTGCAGCTGGTGCTGCACATGCTGCTGCTCCTGCAACAGCTGCTGCAGCGTGTGCTGATGGCTTGGGCTGCAGACATACGGCGGAGGCGGAGGCTGCTGCTGAAACACGTGCTGCTGCTGCACGTGCTGCTGCTGTAGATACAGCTCGTTGGCTGCGGCAGGGGGCAAAAATGACGGCGCACTAAAGGGCTGCGGCAAATGAGCTGCAGCATGTCACACAGAGCAGTGTACAGACTCGGCAATCTAAGCCCGCAACAATCCATTCAGACAAGCCTCAGCCTCTAGGATTCACCGCGCCACTGCCTCTTCTGCTCACTCTGAATGGGGTTAAGCTGCTGGTGCTTGTGCACCAGCTGCTGCAGCTGCTCCAGACGCTTGTAGAGCTGCTGCAGCTGATCTAGCAGCTGCAGCTGCAGCTTTTCTTGCTGCAGATGAAGATCGTGGTCGTCCCTTGCAAGCCGCAGCAACGCCGAGCCGACAGCGCGCCACAAGAGAAGCAGAGTACCTCGCGACACGAAGGCTGCTCCACCTGCCGCGGCTGTTATTGCCGCTGCATCCTCTATGAGCACGCATGCAGCTTGAGCTGCCAGCGCCCAGAAATGCGCTTTGCGCAATTGCGAGTCGCAGCGCGTGGCTGCTGCAGCAACGAAATGCCGCAGCAGCAGGGGCACACATTGCAGAACCGCGTCCAGTGCCTTGCCGCAAGAGCTGCTGCGCCTGCTCTCCTTGTCGTGTTGCTGCTGCTCCTGCTGCTGCACTGGGTGTTTTCCTTGCTGCTGCTGCTGAAAGTCAGCATGCAGAGCCTTGATGCAAGCCACGCGAAAGAACTGTGTCAAAAGCAACAGCGCTGAGCTGCCGAGGGCGAGGCTCAGGGAGTCACCAAAGAGGCGACGCGGATCTAGCAGCACCCTAGAGATCTGCATATATCGTATCACGCGCATCCCTTTTCTTCCCCTCATTCACAAAAGTTTCAGGGATATTTCCAGCAGCAACAAAGGCGCAACCGATGCGATTGGCATCCGCAAGAACCTAGAGAGGCCCTCACACGCACAGAACAAACTTCTAGCAGCAGCAGCAGGAGGCGCAACACCCACCTCTTCAAGGAGCAGGAGTAACACCTGTGTTTCTGAGGAAACCATGGGCACTGGCAGCAGATGCAGCAGCCGACTGGCAGTCATTAACTGCAAACTGGTAAGTCGGAAGGAGCAGCTCAAGGGTAACTCATCCTTGAGGCACGCAGCCGCTGCTGCTGCATCGGCAGCTGCTGCTGCATCGGCTCTGATGGTGTCTCCTACAGGGGATGCCGCTTCTCCTCCTGCCATCTCTGTGGCTTCTACCCCTGCTGCACACACCTCCTGAAACGTCAAAAAATTGCGCAAGTCGATGCGTCTCCGCACGTCCTCCAGCAAGGCTACGGCTGGTGCTGCAGCGGCCGCTGCTGTGGCTGCTGCAGACGCAGCAGCAGCAGCAGCAGCCGCTGCTGCCGTCGCTGGTGCAGGCGTGCTGCTCGTACTGCTGCACGTGGTGCTCTCCGGCTCGAAAGGATTCGTAGATTTAGGCTGCTCGAAAGGCGCTGCTGCCGCTGCACAGCTGCGGCTCGTGGGGTATTCGGCAATGTCAACGTGCTTCAGGCGTAAGCAGGATACACCTTCTGTTGCACTTTTGCTGCTTTGTTTGCTGCCGCTGCTGGCGCTTCTGGCTGCAGCTTCTGTTGCTCCGGATCCTTCCCGCGAGCGTGGCAGCTGCAGTAGCAGCTGCTGCTGTTGTAGGGGACGCTCTGTCAGCAAGTGGGCATCTGCCGCCGCTAAGTAGTTCATGACACTGCGCTGCATTGCTGCGCGTGAGAACCACAGCCTTTCAGATGCCGTTAGCTCCGACGCTGCTGCATGCAGGGACTGCTGCTCTGCTGCTGCTGCGTTAACTGCAGGCGAGCTGGTGGAATCTGAGCCTCCTTGCACGCAGACGCACACGACTGTACACCCCGAAGCCACCTAGCGAAAACAGAGCAGAACTGACTTCGGAGGGAGGAGCAAGAGGAAAGCACAGAAAGCAGGCAGAGCTTAGACCGCTGCCACGTAGAAGGCTGTGGGCTGCTCGTCTGGAGCGCGCATCAGACGAGCCGCCGTCTCCTCTCCAATTTCAGACACTGTGGCTAAACAAGCAAGCGCCGCGAAAAGCTAATCTAAGAAGCAGCAGCACCAACACTAAAACTTCTTACCCGGCAGCGGAGTTGACGGCTGAATGCCAAGAGGCATCGCATGGCGCGCGAAAGAGGAGGGGGCTGTCAGCAGTCCGATCGCGAGCTGCAGAGATACCGCATGTTCTATCAACTCCCCACGCCTCGCTGCTGGAGGCGATCGCAAGGAAGCCAGTCGCACCAACTCGACAACTGACGACATGAGAGCCTCCGCCTCCTGCGCTCCTAAAGAGCCGCGCTCATCATGCAATGCCTCCTCCTCCTGCTGTTGCTGCTGCTGTTGCTGCTGCTGTTGCTGCTCCTGCTGCTGTTTCTGCTGCCCCCTCGTCCGCACTCGCTGCAAGGCATGCAGAGGAGGAAGCAAATTTTGCGCGAGTTGCCAGTATACACCCCAACCCATATCCCACAAAGTCGTGTACGCGCCTTCGTCTTTTTTGCTGCTCGCGTAAGGGCTGCCAGTAGTGCATGCAGAACGGCTGTCGTATGCAGAGGCTGCAGCTGAGTCAAACTCTGCAGACCGCTGCAGCTGCTCCAGCGTGGCGATCTCTATCTGCCCCAAAGCGCAGCAGCAGCAAAAGAAAAACAAAGCATACAGCACTTGTAGAGGACTCGAGAGCAGAGCAACACGCCATTGCATGCATACAGACAGACATACAGACAGACAAACATACTGTCAGACAGACATACAGACAGACAGACATACATACAGACATACAAACAAACATACAGATAGACATACATACAGACATACATACAGACAGACATACATACATACAGACATACATACATACAGACATACATACAGACATACATACATACAGACATACAGACATACATACAGACATACAGACAGATAGACATACAGACAGAAAAACAAACATACAGACAGACAGACATACATACAGACATACAGACAGACATACAGACAAACATACAGACAGACAGCTGAGGAGCGTGAAGGCCAGAGCGGCAAGCAGCACCAGCAGCAGTGGCAGACGCACCGGATTGGTAGCGACAGGGAGCGTGAGGCAGTCCTTGAGTGCCTTGTCTGCTGCAAGCATCAGCTCAGGAGTCGCCGTCTTGGATACTCGAAGTGCAGCTTGGATCGACAGCAGCAGTGCAGCAGCAGCTTCGGTAAGGGTTCGCGAAAGCGGTGCATCTTCCGCCGCTTTCTGTTGCTGCTGCTGCTGTTGCTGCTGCTGCTGTTGCTGCTGCTGCTGTTGCTGCTGCTGTTGCTGCTGCTGCTGTTGCTGCTGCTGCTGTTGCTGCTGCTGCTGCTGTTGCTGCTGTTGCTGCTGCTGCTGTTGCAAGGCCGCTGCATAGTGCAGCAGCAGCACGCGGACGCCGTCAATGGCAATCACGAGAGTCTCCCCCCATTGCTTCGCTTCGCTTTCTGTGCTGCTGTTGCTGCCGTTGCTGTTGCTGTTGCTGCCGCCAGTGCTGCAGCTGCTGCTGCCAGTCCGCATTTCTCTGCGAAGGATGATGCCTCTTATGAAGGAGCCGCAAACACCAAAGAGGGTTGATGTCAAAATTTTGGACATACGCCTGCAGCGATCGCAGCACAAGGGCAGGAGCAAACGGCAAGGCATGGGCAGACGCAGAGAGGCGAAGCTGCATCCTTCGTATTGCCACGAAGCGTGAGCCGCTGCAGTGCTGTTCGACGTATTCCAGCGGCGAGCTTCGACTGATCGCGCGAAAAATGATGGCAATGCAGTGCTGAGTTTCCCGCTGTGCTTGGGGGTGGCTTGCGATCCGCAATCCGCAAAGCAGGATACGAGCAAGGGCAGCAAAAGCTCGAGAAAGAGGAATCGTTCCCGCCCAACATGCTGCCTGCCTCTTACTTCAAGAATCGTGCCCGCTGCGAAGAGAGAGGATGCGAACGGAGGGCTGAGGTGAGGCTGCGGAGAGAGCAATGCCTTAGCTCTGCACGCCGATCTGCGGCAAGCTGGCTAAGGTGTAAGAATGTTTGCCAACTCAACATCTCCTCAACACCATCTGCTTCTCCCTCCTCCTCCTGCTCCTCCTCTTTCTCCTGCTGAGTTGCACACTGCGTTGCAAGGGGCATCCACAGAGGCTTGAAGGCGCGGAGGTGAGCGCCCAGCTGTGGATATCCAAAATCGCCTTCCGCAAGTCCACCTTTGTCGGCAGCAGCGGCACCAGCAGCAGCAGCAGCAGCAGCAGTTTTCGCTGCTGCGCGCGCTGGGATGGAAGACTCGCTGCTTGCCTCTGCCGCTGCAGCAGCCGCGGCAGCTGCTTTCTTGCGGCACGACTTCCCCAAGAAGTCTGCCAAAGACCACAAAAGCCCAACACAACGATACGCGAAGCTCGAAGCAAATCCTCCTGAAAGCTCTATTGCTCCTGCTCCTGCTGCCGTCGCCACACCCGCAGTGTATCCGCTGCAGCAGCTGCTGCTGCTGCTCTCTTCAGAGTTCGCAAGGGCAGCTACTGCAGCTGCAAGAACCTGTGTTAAGGGCTGCAGCGCATCACGCCAGCAAGAATTAGCAAATACATGCAGTAGGGAGAGCAAAAAAAGAGCAAATACATGCAGTAGGGATAGCAAAAAAAAGAGAGCAAATACATGCAGTAGGGAGAGCAAAAAAAGAGCAAATACATGCAGTAGGGATAGCAAAAAAAAGAGAGCAAATACATGCAGTAGGGATAGCAAAAAAAAGAGCAAATACATGCAGTAGGGAGAGCAAAAAAAGAGCAAATACATGCAGTAGGGAGAGCAAAAAAAGAGCAAATACATGCAGTAGGGATAGCAAAAAAACGAGAGCAAATACATGCAGTAGGGATAGCAAAAAAAGAGCAAATACATGCAGTAGGGAGAGCAAAAAAAAGAGCAAATACATGCAGTAGGGAGAGCAAAAAAAGAGCAAATACATGCAGTAGGGAGAGCAAAAAAAGAGCAAAAGCATGCAGCAACAAGCGTGCAGCTTACATGCATTGGGATATCCTCTCCGTAGTCGTGGACGATGAGCTCTGCAAGAGCGAGAAGCTCTCTTCTTTCTGCAGTGCAGCCTGGAGACTGTGTGAGCATGGAGTTGCAGCTGTCGCCCCTTCTCGCGGCTGCAACAACGGCGACAACAGCCTGGAGCTCTTGAGGCACTTGGAGAGCTGCCGACGCGCCGACAGCAGCCAGAACCAGCAGCCAGGCACGCGAGTGCAGCAACTGGCCATGAGTTTGCAGCAGCTGCTGCAAGGAGCGAAGCGCAGCAAACCTTGTATCGCCGTGTTTTGCGGCGAGAAGACGGCAGAAGCCCTCCAGGAAATGGCACTGCAGCTGCGACTCGATTCTTGTTGCCACAGCAGCGGCTGCTGGAGCCTCGTCGGGAGACGCCGCCGCCGCTGCTGCTGCTGCTGCAGCGTTGCATGCGTGGATCTCGGGCAGTATCACCTGCAAGCTTATGCACAGGCACCGCACGGTGTCTGCCCTTGCTGCTGGATCTAAGTGCGGTGCATCTGCGAGCGCCGCGAAGGCTGCTAGGCCTGAGGCTTCTTCTTCTTCTGCATGCGCTGCAGCTGCCGCTGCAGTCCGCAGCAGCGGCAGCCGATCGATATTGTACAGCAGCACCAGGAGAAGCCTTCCCCAGCTCGGGGGGAGCAAGAAAACTTCGTTGCTGCTGCCTCCGCTGCGGCTGCTGCTGCTGCTCAGTCGCTCTGCTCTAGGGCCCAGAAACTGCTCAGGCGCAAGGGATCCGGAAGACTGCCACGAGGCTGCAGCGCTGCCACCAGCAGCAACTGCTGCAGTTGCTGCAATGGCTGCTGCACTCCCTGCAACGAGACAGGGACCGCCTTTGCTGCAGCAGCAACAGTCGGCCATGTCCCGCTGCTGCTGCTGCTGCTGCTGCTGCTGCTGCTGCTGCTGCCGCTGCTGCTGCTGCTGCTGCTTGGTGTAGTTGAAACCCGTGCGTGTTTCGGAGGGAGCCGCTGCTGCTGCTTCTGCTGCTGCTGCCTCTGCTGCTGCTGCTTCTGCTGCTGCTGCGGCAAGGCCTGCACCGTCAGCAGCAGAATACGCCTTCGACAACAGGAGAAGCGCGTGTTTGACATGCGCTTGCAAAGCGCAGCGCAGCCCTTCTGTAGTGAGCTGTCTTGACACAACGCCAAAGGCAACAAACTCCCCGCTACACGGCTCCATGGCAGCAGCAGAACGACGCAAATACGAGGAGGACGCTGCTTGCTGCTGAAAGGTCAGGGGGGTGTTGTTGCTGTTGTTGCTGCTGCTGCTGTCAGAAGCAGAGGCCCCTCGAAGGGGCCCCCCGCAAGCGACCGCAGCGGCAGCAGCTGCTGCTGCTGCTGCAGCTCCCGCCGCCGCCGTCGCTGCACATGCGCTAAGCCCAGACTCCCTCCAGCACGTCACAGCTGCCGCAACAGACTCGTCATCCTCCTCCAAACTTCCTGCTGCTGCTGCTGCTGACGATGGTCCTGCTGCTTCTGTGTGCTGCTGCACGAAGACGGTGGTGCTCCCGCCAGAAGGAGTGCTGCTCTTCAGCGAGCGCTGCTGCTGCTGCTGCAGCCGAATATGTGCATTTGGCAGCTCCTCGAGGGCTCTGAGACAGAGCAGCCAGCTGTGGGGTGTTAGGAGGCTTCCCAAGTTTGACACAACGGCGAAAAGGAAGGCACTAGCGACCGCAGCAAGTTCTGGCAAGTGGTGCTGTTGCTGCTGCTTGCCGCTGCTGCCGTCGCCAGCAGGACCAATGCTGCTGTTGCTGCTGTTTCTGCTGTTGCTGCTGTTGCTGCTGTTGCTGCTGCTGTTGTTTTTGCTGTATTGCCTGCCAAACAGCCATGTGAGGGCTTCAGTGCTGCTGCGGCCGAGTGAAGCAGCAGCTCCGCCTGCAGCAGCGACAGCAGCAGCTGCTGCTGAGGTGCTGCTGCTGCTGCTGCTGCTGCTGCTTCTGCGCTGCTGTTGCGACAGGGTATCCGCGGATGCAAGGCCAGCTGCTGAAGACGAAGAGGCAGCACTTCCCATGGCGGCATATAGGCAGAAACGTGCGACAGCATGCAGCGTTGCTGTGCATGCAGCATCAATGCGGAGGAGGGAGCAGGCTTCCAGTAAACGGTGGGAGCAGCACAGCAACGTTGAGGCTGTTGCGGCTGCTGCGGCTGCGTGTCTCGGCTGCAACTGGGGCAGATCCTTCTTGGTGGCACTGCTGCTGCTGCTGCTGCTGCTGCTGCTGCCGCTGCTGCTGCTGCTGCCTGCCCCTTGCAGGGTGACTGACACGTGCGCCGTCAAGACTAAGCCTATGGCAGAAACGATTGGACTCCAACTCGCAGCAGCAGTGGCAAAGCAGCAGCTCTGCAGCCTTGTCAGCGGATAATCGAGCGGCTGCCGCAAGAGGCACCTTAGCTGCCCACTCCTGTTTGCAGACGAAGCAGCAGCAGCTGCCGCAGCAGCAGCCATCGCAGCAGGAGGTGCTGCCAAAGCGGATTGAAGAGTGACTATTCGCAAAGAATCGACCGAGACGAGCACACCCGAAAGCGCTATGTGCAGCAGACGAGAGCGGCAGACAGCAGCAGCCGCTGCTTCTGCTGCTGCTGCTTCATCTTCGGGAGCTCCCAAGGCGAAGCAGCACTCAAGCAGACGAGATGCTGCATTCCAGGAAGCGGTGATCGCCACTGCTGCATCATTTACCGTGGCAGCGTTGGCGCCGTCGCTAGAAAGCCCCTTGCTGGTGATTTGGCTGCTGACTTTCTGCAGCTCGCGAGAACCAAATCCGATAGAATTAAATCCACCCTGCCGCGCAGATGCTGCATGCGACGGTGTCACCGGTGATACAGCAGCTGCTGCTGCATCTCTACGCGAGCTGCCAGGAGGCGTGTCGCTGCAGATCGCCACTTGGTCAGCAGCAGCAGCATCTCGACAACCCCCTATTTGGTTTGCTATGTTGCTTCTGCTGCTGGTGCTGTTGCTCCTGCTGCTGTTGCTGGTAAGGCTGCTCCTGCTGTTGCTCCTGCTGCTGGTAAGGCTGCTGCTGCTGGTGTTATTGCTGCTGCTAGTGCTATTGCTGCTGCTGGTGCTATTGCTGCTGCTGGTGCTATTGCTGCTGCTGGTGCTGCCCTCGCGCAGAGAAAGGGCAATCCAGCAGGAGGGAGCAGCTTGCCTCGCTGCCTCTGCAGCCTCGCGAATTGCAGCAACTGCTGTGTAAGCACCTGAGCCGTGCTGCTTTGCCAGTGCTGCGTCCGTCGCTGCCGCGTTCGAGTTGCTCTGAAAGGCGTCTTCATGCAGCGCGAGCAGCAGCTGTTGCTGCTCCGATGCAGAAGAGAAGCATATCTGGTGAATGGTGCAGCTAAATGTCTCGAGCACTTGGCTCAAAACGCGGCGAGGTGGCAGGCGAACTGCCGCTGCCTTCTCATTCCCTGCGGCTGTTTCCGTCGCTGCTGCAGTTGGAGCTTCGGGGGCATCCAGCTGCAGCAGCAGCGCACTGTCACTGCAGCAAACGACAAGAGCCTCTAGGGAGAGTGCCCTTATCCAGTCCGCCGTCGCAGTGTCTGCCAGTCGCAGCAGCATCAACAGCAAGGCGGTGGCTTGCTGCTGCATCAAGGGGAGGAAGAGGTGGACCAAGAGAACTACAAGTCGCACCGCGCGCAGCAGCAAGGGCTTGTTGCTGTGCTGCAGCAACGGCTTGTTGCTGTGCTGCAGCAGCAGCTGGTGCAGCACTGGACAGAGCTGCTGCCGCACCTGCTGCAGCAAACCACGCATCAAAAACGGCAGGGAAGGCTGTTGCATGAGCACACAACCCCACAAGTGCAAACACACAGAGGGTGGCAGCAAAAGGCCCCCTAGCCAGGCTGCAGCAGAGGCTGTTGCCTTGTTGGCACTGCTGCTGCTGCTGCTGCTGCTGCTGCTGCTGCTGCTGAGGGAGCTGCTGCTTTCTGCCGCAGCTGATGCGCAAGACTGCGAAAGCACTTGCGTGAGATCCTCCAGCAAATGCAACAACGCCTTGCCAGCACGCTGTGGCTCGGCAAGCAGATCGAGAGGTGTCTGTTGACTGCTGCCGGCGTCTCTGAGAGTGTCGCCAAAGGCGTCGCTGCCTTCGCTGGAGCCACTACAGCAGGAAGCCTCCGCGGAGGAAGCCTCCTCTGCCTGCCTCCCCTGCTGCTGCTGCAGCTGGCGCTGTTGCTCCTGGAAGGCGCCTTCCACGAGGCAGCTGATGAGCTGCTCGAGACCAGCGCATGCACCGTGGAAGAGGGGCATGCTGACAGCCACCGCAGAAGCCACACCCTTAGAAGGAGCAGCGGCGACTACGGGAGAGACAGCGGCAACATTAGACGCAGCTGTCAAAACCCATACGAAGAGGCGCGCAAGACGATGTACTACAGCTGCATCCGCAGCCACTCGCGCTTCAGGAGCAGCAACGAGCAATGCCACCTGCAAGACGCGAATGCGAAGCTGCTGCTGATGGTGCTGCGGCTGCTGCTGAGCCTGCTGCATGAGGTCTTCCAGCACAGAAACGAGCAGCAACACATCTGAGGCTGCTGCTTCTGTGGCAGCAGCAGAAGCAGCAGCAGCAGCAGCAGCCTCGGCTGTGTTGCTGCTTCTTTCCTGATGCATGCTTCGTTGAGAGGCGTGGGGTGTCAGGAGCAGCCGCCGCTGCAGATGCAGCAAGATTGAACGCAGCAGATTCGCCGCCCCTACCAGCAGCTTGACATTGTCTGACTTTGCAGCGTCTCGAGCAACAAGAACTACGTCTCGTACTGGGAAAGCCGATAACAGACTGGCTGCTGCTTCTGCTGCTGCTGCTGCTGCCTGCTGCTGCTCCGCTGTGGTGAGCTGCTCCTCGTTCGTCGCTGAGGCTGATCGCTGAGAAGCTGCCGCTAAAACTGGCAACCCCTCAGTGAGGCGGTCCTTGTGCTGCTGCAATAAAGCGATTGCGGCAAGACAGGATTCGTGAAGCCTGCTGCTGCTGCTGTTGCTGTTGTTGCTGCTGCTGCTGCTGTGCTTCTTCTTGCTGTCTTGAAGCAACGCGAGGAGGTCTCTGCTCACCGCATTGCAGGCTTCAAGTGCTGCAGCGTATTGTGAATCCCAGGGAAACTCGGCAGCAGCAACAGCGGAGATAGCGGTTGCTGCTGCTGCTGCTGTTGTTGTTGCTGTTGGTTTTGCTGCTGCTGCTGCTGTTGTTGTTGGTTGTGTTGTTGTTGCTGTTGGTTTTGCTGCTGCTGCTGTTGGTTTTGCTGCTGCTGCTGCTGTTGTTGTTGCTGTTGGTTGTGTTGTTGCTGTTGCTGCTGCTGCTGTTGTTGCTGCTGCTGCTGTTGGTTTGGCTGCTGCTGCTGTCGTCAATACCGCTTCGCCCTCTAACATGGAGGCAGCTGCCCCCCCCGCCGCTGCTGGTGTTTTAGGCGCTTCTGAATTTCCTATCGGCAGTTCAACAGCTGCACTCCCCTGTCCCTCTTGCATTGCAGAGGACTGAGACAGCGCGGCTGTAGCCGCTCCAGCCATAGGATCATCAGCAGCTGCGGAAAAAGCAGCAGCTACCGCAGCAGCGGCAGCAGCTGCTGCTGCTGAAACTCCTGGTGCCTCGCCATGAGAAACCAGTGACGGAGAAGGAGATTCTGCAGCTCTTTTTGCTGCTCCTGCTGTCATTGTCGTGAGGTGCTCATATTGCTATTCCGCAGCTGCTCCTCATGTGGCTGCCGCCACTGCGTTTCTGCTCGCGCAAATCTTCTGCTCCCGTGGCTCGCCTGTCTGCAGGCTTCGCCTCGCCAACATTCGACTTTGCGTTCCTACTTTAGCGTGTGTGGCTTAGGCAAGAGCATCTAGGCTCCAGTGATTTGACTCTGCTGCCGCCGCTCCTGTCCAGTCAGCAGCGGGTAGGTAGAGGGCCGTTAGGCTGCACTAAAAGCGGCTCAGATGATTCGCGGTTGCTGTGTGTGAGTCTGTCATACTTCTTGGCGATGACTGCTCGGGAGGAAGGAAAAGCTTTATCGCGGCAATGCGGCTGCTGCCCGTGGTAGCTGCTGCTCCCTGCTGCAGCCCCCTTCAGTCGTTGCGCAGCAGCAGCAGCAACAGCGTCCTCCTCCCGCGGCAGCAGCAGTGGCAGCACTCCTTTTGGAGAAACATTAGCAATAAAGTGTGAAGCTGAGGCTTGCACTGCCTAGCTGAGGCATAGGGAATTCTTTCGTCCCGTCCGCTCTCCTCAAACCGAGCAGCAGTGCTGCAGACAGCGGGATAGGCTGGTTCTTCAACCTGTGGAAACTCCTGGATTTTTCGTGGGTAAATCTCAGTGTAAGTGCGGAGCAAAAGCGTCTTCGGATTGCGAGTGAGCGCGTTATTTGCAGACGAGACAAAGTCGTAGGCAGCGGCAGCAGCTGCGCAGGCAGCGGCAGTGTCGTAGGCAGCGCAGGGCGCAGCAGCGACAGCATCGCATGCACTGCAGATGTCTTCTCCTTATTCTTCGTCCAGTGGTAAATCCGATGTGGGCAGGCGGACGCTGGAGCTCCGCGTGGCTCCTCAGCAGCAGCAACCAGACACGCAGCAGGTGCAGCATTCAAAGAAATTCGTGTGCATAGAATGCGGCGCTGCCGTGGAGTGTATCTACAGGGCGCTTCCTCCGGGATCGGATAACATTCGACTGGTTTGCTGTGGCAACTGCGGCGAGCTAGCAGACCCTTATCTGCAGCACGACTCGCTGCTGCTGGCGCTGGACTTGCTGCTGCACAAACCCCAAGTGTATCGCCACCTTTTGTACAACAGAGCGCCTGATACGAGGGGAACCATCCCCCTGAACATTGTTAAGTTTGCTGTTGCATGCGTTTTCTTTGACGCCTACCTCAAATGGTTCCTTTTGCACACGCCAGAGCAGCCGCACCAACAGCAGCAACCTCAGCAAGACCAACAAGAGCCATGTGATCAACATGCCGACTGCCAGTGCACCGAGAAGGAGAAGAATGACGGCCAGCTGTACTTCGAGATGCATGATAGAGTAGAGGACGTCGCCGTGGCTGCTGCATTGCAGCAGCAGCAACCGCTGCACGGAAAGAGGCGGTCTTCCAGGATATCCTTTTTCCGTAGTGCCTTCATAGGATGTTTTCTGTTTTGGGGGATTTCTGCTTTTATTCGTGCCAAGATGAATCGTTGCACCGGTAATGCCTTGACGCCTGCGCTTGGGGGCCGTTCCTTAGAGGGAGCGCAGCGTTCTCCGCTGCTGTGCTTGCAGCCTGACTGCAGGGAAGTTGTGTCAGCTGAATCATCAGAAGCAGCAGCAGCAGCAGCGGCGTCGAGCGACGCTTGTACGAGAGATGGGGGCTCTCTTGATCGGAGTCAAAGTGGTGGCAGCAACACAATCTGCAGCAAGTGCGGCGTAGGATGCCCCCCCCCCCATGGTTCCCATGATCCGTCACTCCAGCGGCAAGCACAGCAGCACAAGCCTGTTCTCCGACCTTCAGGCAGTTTCGTGACAGAGCAACAACAGCAGCAACAACAGCAGCAGCAGCAGCAGCAGATGTCGCGTTGGTTGTTATCGCCGTCAACCGCGGCTATCGAGCAGCAAGTACTGGTGCTGCTGTGTGCTGCCTCTGAATTGCTGACCTTCCTCGGAGTTGCCATGCTGCTCACGCGTCTCTACGTCGCGTGGAGACAAATGAAGAAGAGGCGAATCGCCATACCTGCTGTGGTCAAGAGTAAGGCTACAACTACTGCTTCCACTGCAGCTGTTGCTGCTGCTTTTTCTTCAAAGGGATTTTCTCAAGCCCTTAGCGTGGCGTTTGCCTGGCGCGCAAAGGCGATGGCCCCTGCCGATTCAGGAGGAGTGGGGGATGCATGCACCTCCGCAACAGCAGCAGAAACTGCAGTAGAAACTCCATTCGTACAAGAGGATGAGTTCGAGCTGGGGGTGTTGCTAACAGCTCTGGGTTTGTCTCTCTACAGCAAGCTAGGCACGCTTTTGGTAATGGCTTGGCATGAGGCCCTCTTGCTGCGGCATTGCGTGGCAGCCTTCACTTTCAGCAGCAACGTTGTTGCCCTCAACGTCTTCCTACACCCTTCCCCCCCTGCAGCTGGTCTGCTGATTGCTGCTGCTGCGACTGTCGCCAGGGCAGCAGTCAGAGCTGTCTCGCTTGTGCTGCTGCAGCAAGCGATTCCAGCGGCGGCTGCCGCTGCAGCCGCTGCGGAGGGTGAAGGCCCCTTCGAGAGGCATATTCGGCTCTTCATATAAGCGCTGGTTTTGGCGCATGGGCTAGATGCGTAGTAGCATCGCAATTTTTTTGCCACGTGTTTGTCGTTTCAACACCGCCCGTCACGCGGTTGCTTCAGGGGGCCCTCACCACGAGGCCTTCCCTGCAGAAGGGTCTCTGTCCGTTCTCTCCGCCTTCAAGGCTCTAGTGTATATCCGTCGACTGCGCGTGTAACTGCGCAGTCGAGTGATTCGTAGCTAGAAGAGCACTAGAAAGAGGGGTGCCAGCGAGCACGTGGCACACCGAAGGGCAGACGCCAGGGGAAGCAGCCCTTAAGGCTCCACGTAGACAGCAAGGCTAACTAATGCGCTTGCGTTTGGCTTCTTGACAGAGTGAAGTAGTAGAGCGCATCTTCTAATCCCTTTCAGCCACTGTGCGTCCTAAAAGCGGCCCGGAGACATGCGTACTGTGCGGAGGGAGAGGTGCCACATCTCTGTGGAGGGAAAGGTCATGGCATCTCTCGAAAGCGTCTGCACTGCTGTAGCAGAGCATTCTCAAGAGGAGACATGCATTGGGGAAGGCTATATGAGATATAGCTGCCATTTTTTCTAGTGTATATCTAATCCCCTTGGTGAGGAGGACCAGCAGGGCACTGGCAGAAGACGCATAGCGACGGAAGGAGGGGGGATGCTTCCTGGTATTACACACACACACTCATTCACTCACTCCTGTAGAATTCTGCTGCAAAATGTGCTTGACAGGGACAGAGATATGGGTACAGGCAAAGGGGAGTAATGATGGGAGCACGTACACAGATCGATGATATCTGTGTGTGGCTGCGGGGAGGGATCGGAGAGGGGCAGCTAAAAACAGGCATGTTAAACGAAAAAGGAAAACCTCAAGGGATTCGACGTAAAAGAAGGCACGGAAGGGCTGAAGATCACAGAGAGAGATCATCCTAGAGAGGATCAGAGCGTGAAACTGGACAGAGGCCAATGCACAATTGAACGACTCCGTCGGGGGGAAAGGCAATTGAGCGGCACTGCAGCAGGAGGATGCGGTGCATTGTCAGACCGTGGCACGGGAGGAGTGAAGAACTCCTGTATTTCTATAGCCTTAGGGGGAACTAGGCAAGGCAGGGTCGGACGAGAGTGGAGTGTGGACTGCCACAAGGGATGCGGCGCAAAACACAGCTGGCTGTCTGCTGTATGTGGAGGGAGGAGCCCTGCCAGCCATGGATGAAAGTGCTTCAACATGTCTTCTAGTTGGCCCCCTGAGGAAAAGCAACATAAGATAGACAGAGGCAGAGAGAGAAAAGCCACGCTCAACAACCTTTCCGCATCAGCTGGCTGCACTGCAAAGGACTTCCAACACGCTACTAATATAGCTGGATCCTCGTAAAATATCGGCGCCCTTAAAAGGGCAGCCGAACAGAACGCATCTGTCCGAGAGAGGCACCGGCGACATCAAAAAACGTACTTTCAAATGGGCGTTACACCTGGAAATAAAGAAGTCTCGTGCAGTTTAGAAGAATCCCTGGTCCATCTATCCACTCTTCCCCTCCTCCCCTCTCCTATCCGCTTCCCGGCGAAGAAATTAGAGCAAACGGCGCCAGGAATTGGACTCATGTGCCCCACTGCGGAGCTCTTCTTCAGAGGCAGGCCGAGAACCAGAGAGTGAGGTGCAGCAAAGCCGTGCACATACCCTTTCAGGTGAAAGGCTAACGCAATGCGCAGGCGCAGGCCCAGTAGCTCGCGCTTAAAATAACCTTCCAGAGACTCTCAATCCTTTACGGTTATTCAGCACGCGTTGCAGCATGTAATCAGCTTACAATGAGAAGACAGCAGCACGACGAAGCAACTCGAGACACATTTTGGCACTTTCCCGCACTTGCGAAAAAGGTTTCGTAGACTGGAGGATTTGGCCCCTCCTAGATCATATTTGTCAGAGTAGGAGCCTATTCGTGCTGATGCGACGAAGGAGCCGTGTCTGTGTTATGTGTTGCGATGTGCGACTCTGGGGCACTCCTTCTATGCCCTGCGTGTAAACCCCTTTGCGTCAAGACCCTGTCGACAAATGAGGCAAAGTCAGAGAGCATCGACTCGGAATGCGTTTACTCTTTGCTTCCATCATCCTCTTGCGGACTTCGGTATCCTGGAAAAGCGGCCGCTGAGATGCGCGTTACCGCACTTAGCGAACTTTAGAGCATTCATTTGTGCCCAGTTGCATACAGCAGCGTAGAGCGCAGGCGCACGTCTCCCCTAGCATGCAGCAAGGATGTGTGTCTACAAGCGGCCAACGCAGATGGTAAGTTCCTACACGGTTCTTTTAATGATGTAACCAGTGTAGTACGAAGGGCCCCAGCGTTGCTCGGCCTGCTACACTAGAAGGGCACAGGGCATCTATTGAGGTGCACGCCTGCTCACTTTCCTTCCGGAATATTAGAACCCCCTGCGATTGTGAGGATCGTGTGATGCATAAGAGCTTTTCAAAAGGATGTAGCAATAGCTCTCTATGAAGATTCAAGCATACGAAAGGCTCCATAAGAAGATGCTGCCTGGAGTGTACCAGGCTAAGCTCCATTACAGTAGTACTACTTGGATAAGAATTAGTAGAAAATTGTTAATTTATTTGTCTGTAAGCATATCTCATTTATCCTAGAATACTGCTAGCTCAGTACAAGGAGACGCAATGTTGTGTGTGAACAATACACATGATGTGCAACTAGCTGTGAATCACAGGAGTAACTACAAGGCGCAGCGACGCGCGCCCTAGCTGGCCCTCTCCCCTCAAGAAGAAGCTCGGAGGCACGGAACGGAGAGTATGAGAGCTCTTTCGAGAATGAATAATTGACTCTTTCTTAAATTGGTATCAAATCTAGAGAAAAGTGCATACCCGTGGAGACCTTAGGTGGACTGCTTGAAGAGACTGTACTTCTGTGCCGTTGCCTCGAATAACACTTCCACATTATATTCAAAGGCAAGCAATGCCAATATATCTCGGCTATTGAATTTGAACTTGAAATTAGTGCGGCGTTGCCCCGTGGAGGCTCCTCAACTGCGGTTCTACCCTCTATGGCCCCCGTCACTATGTTGCAGTCTGCGAGGGGGGTTTACCTTTTTCTTGATGCGTCTTCTGTGCTTACCGAGCATCCTACTTCCGATAAGCTCAAGCCCCTCATCAAAGATTTATGGCTCGTTGTATGCAGATGCAGTTATGAACTATGGGACTGGGTCACCACAAGAGCAGCAGTGGGTTGTTGGGGGCTGTCTGGAGCTGCTTTGGAACGGCTTGCTGCTTCTCTTGGAGTCAAGGGAGCACTAATTGCACTCAAGTGCCCCTTAAACCTCCTATAGCCTCCTGTTTGTGAATACTCCGCTGATTGATTGTATGACTGCAGAGTCGCTGCCCACCCTACGGCCACCTGGCGTTACACTTTGGGTAGACCCGAGATAATTATCACGGTAAAGCAGCAGTTTGTTTACGGTATGGCTTTTGCTCGTCGACTTTACATTTTTAGAGTACTCCGATTCATTGATAGATTCTCCTGCTATAGTTTTCTCAGTCCTCCCGAGGCTTGCTGTTGAGCTGACGTTCGCAAGCAGCGATGACCTTGGACTTCCATAAAGGCCTCAATTGTACACACTACTGCATGGAGACTACTTTCTCTGCGTGAATAAAGCCACCATCAAACTACCTGTCCATCCAATGGGCATGCCGCTCGGACCACTTGTTTCCCTTCCTTTGAGAGTTACAAAGGACCTATATTCTAGCTGACTTTGGGGTCTTTGCTTTCTTGCCTTATCCATAAAATCTTTTGGGGTCAGCATAGACCCATCGATGTATCCGATGCTTGTCGCGGCTGAGCAACTACCACCTTTTACCAACTATGGAGCTGCAGCGTTTACATCAGCATGCAGGCAGGCCTCTGCCACCGTGACAGGCCTTGCACCACCGTCAGCCTCCATCAACAGTGTGCTTACTGTCAGACTGCTGCAGCAATAATCAGATTACTTACTCAATAACGTTATCAAAAGCAATCAGATTTGTTAGGCCAAATTGACATCCCATTGCATTCATAGTCAATTAATGAGCAGAGCAGAGCTGCATCGATCCTTGGCGTGCTACCAACTCATATTCAATATGAACTTAGCAGAAAGACATTTGTTCTTCCTCAGGACAGTTCCCCGCTTTCCTACCTGTGCCTTTCAGAATTTTTTCACGAGGGCAGAGGGCCAGCTAGCTTGTGGGCAGATGCACCTCACAATTACTCTGAGCATGCACAGCTACTTGCACACAAAATCAGGCGTACACCCGTTACCTAGTGCTTTCTTGTATTGAGCAAACAGGACTTTGCAACACGATGATAGCAGAGAATCCAACTAGTCAATTTTGTACTAATTTTTGTGTACGTAGAAATAATGTACAAAGCGCTCGGGGGTAGCCTGAAGAAGGCTGCATTTGGGGCTAGTGCTTTTATTGCTGCTGTTCATGCCGCTAACGGCTCCCCTGTAGCCGGCATCGATTTGATTGGATGCATAAATACTTCAAAGCGCGAACAAGAAACTGCTATTGCGAGGGCAGTTGCCATATACTGCCCTCTATGCCTTCGTATCTCGAATAGGACAGTCCGACTGCCAGCGGTAGCACAGGGCGGAGGTAGCAGACCACACACTTGTCCGTAAGGTGCCGCGTTAGAGCCTTCGCAGTGCACGTTGTGTACAGAACAGAATTAGAGGGATCCAAAGGCCACCCCCCTAAGGCGAGCGAAATCCGCTGCCATGTTTCGCCTACCAGGCACAAGCAACACCAGCAGCTGCGGCAGCAGCAGTTGTTAGGAGTGTTCCAGTTGAAATTAGGCGACCATCACGATAATATCACGAAAGCGAAAGCGCCAGCTTTCGAGTTTCTCCATTTAATAGTAATTTTCCCCCTTTTATGCAAGTTGCGGCTGCATCCGGAGCAGCAGCGGGGTGATGGATGGTCTTTGCAGGGTGGCAGCAGCAGCAGCAGCAGCTGCTGCTGCTGCTGCTGCTGTAGCGGCCGCTGCAGCTCCAGGGGCAACCGCCCACGCCTCATTCTCTCCGTTTGTATGCACGTTTTGCTGCATGTTTTTGTTTTCTGCTGGTGAAAGGCCTAGTTCCGCTTTCTGAAGCACTGCTGCTGCTGCAGGCAGTTCTCGAGTGGTGCGGCTGCTGTGCTCCCGCCCCGAGCAGCCGTGGCAGCAGCAGCAACAGTGCCGAGAGTGTCTGTCTTTTCATGTGTCTTTCTTGTATATGTCTCTGTAGTCCTCCTCCTTTTGCCAGTTATTAGCAGCGGCAACAGCTGCATCAGCGGCAGAAGCGAGAGCGGCAGCACATGCATGTGCTCCCGGAGTCTGCCGCTGCGTATTCCCCGTTTGCTGCCCCATTTTCTTAGAAGGACGTGGCTAAAGCAGCTGCAGCAGCAGGCTGCTGCTGCCGGCCAGATGCAGCAGCAGCAGCCTCAGCGACACGATACGCAGCAGCAACATGCCAGCCCCAGTCGCTGGAGGCGCCTCAGAGCGCAACGCTGCTGATTCCACCCCTTCTGGAGGTGTATCTGCACCCCAAGCAGCGGGATCCTCAGCATCGACAACCAGCTCGCTGCTGCAGCAGCAGTCTTCGCCGTCGCTGGGTGGCTCCGCAGCAACTGCGGCTCAAGGGACGACTGCATCAGCGACACCTCCAGCAGCGGGAAATGCAGCCGCTGGAACGGATCTGGATGTGGAGGCGGATGTACATAGCCTCTTCCAGAGGCTATTCTCCGGTAAGAGCACAGCCACGCCACTGCCATTGGGTGCCCGCCTCCTCGTTGGCTGCCGGTGCCATTCCTTGCAGGGCAGCTCTTCTTCCCTGTTCTCTTTGCGCACCCCCTCCCTCACCCCTCCACCCCTTAGCGGCCGTTTCGGAGGCTGTGAGGGGGCGTGCTGCTTGCTGTAGTATCGCCGGTGCCCATCAACTCGCAGAGAGTCGCCAGCTAGCGGTGCCGCCCGACGTGGCTGTGGCTGCCCTTCCATCCGAATGCGTCGGGCTGAGTGTGGGGGGATTCCTCCCGTACCTCCGTGCCAGCTTTTGCCGCGATGGGGCATGCCTTATTTGCGCATTTTTTCGGTTCTTTTCGCGGATCAAGCGGGCTGCTGCCTCTCTTTGTATCGAGGCATCGGTTGCGGCGTGCGTTTTGTGACGGCGCCGGAGCAGACTCCGAGGGGCAGTCCTCGCGTGGCGTGGTAGGGGTGCATCGCCTTCCCGCGCTGCTGGTGACTGCACAGGTTTGCACCGTTTTTCTCGTGTTTGCGGCGCGCGATGCATGCAGGGGGGGCGTCGGCGGAGTTGGTGCTGGCTGTGTTAGAGAGGGGGGCCTCCTCCTCTGCCTCCCCACGAGATAGCGCCTTGGTCGCCCTCTTCCTCTCGTCGCTCTTCCGAGAAACTCGACACCTGCCAAAGTATCCTCTCAGGGAGTTAGCGGCGACTGCTGTTTTGTTAGGCCAGCTGCTGCGGCGGGGGTTGCTGCTGCAGAGGGGTCCTTCGCTTTCTGTCGCGCAGCGCTGCATCACGGAGGCGATTAAAAAAGGCATTCCCAGCAAGATGTGGCTCTTCGGCGTGGCTGCCCTCGAGCAGGTGCTGGAGTGCCTCCCCGCGTACCCTCTTTTCGCTGCCGCGATTGCAGAAAGACACGAGCTGTTGCTGCTGCACTCCCACTACACAGAGTTTGCGGCCAGAGTAGTGGCTGCGCTCCCTCCCGAATTGCGGGGGCATGTTCACCTCGAAGAGCACCAGCTTGCAGGCATCGAGTTCCCATCGACGCCTACCATTGGCATGCGAGGTAAGCAATCCTTCTTGGCGCCATCCTGAACAGCCGTATGTATCCACACACACACACACACACATACATATACATATATATATATATATATATATATGTATACACTCACATATATACATATATACACTCACACACATATACATACATACACACATATACATATATACACTCACACACATATATATATATATACTCATATATATATATATATATACACCCTCTGTACACCGCAAGAGGGGGGGTTGGAGTTGGGGGGTTGGTAGCCGGCTGTAGCGCTCTGAGGGGTGCAGAAAGGGAAGGGGAGTTTGTGGGGAGCCGGGCAAGGCGCGTGCTGCGCGCGTTTTTTGATTTTGCTGCTCAGGCTCTGCATCTGGCGTTGTCGTACCGGGTCCTATGGCCATCAGCATGCAAAACGAGAGGTTTCCAAAGATCCTGGAGCAGCAGCAGCAGCACCTCTTGCAGCAGCAGCAGCAGCAGTTGCTGCCTCCCCATGAGCAGCAGCGCGAGGGGGCCGCTCCCCCGCAGCAGCAGCAGCCACAGCAGCAGCAGCAGCTGGTGCTCATGGGCAGCAGCAGCAGCAGCAGTATCAATAACAATGCGGGTGTGAGCGGTGGCAGTGGTAGTAGCGGCAGTGGAGGGCCACTTCCGAGTATTCCAAGTTCGACAACAGCAGCAGCAGCAGCAAGCAACGCTGCGGGCGGGGGGGGGGGCGGCTCAGGAGCGAGTTTGCTGCTGCAGCAAGGAGGCAGCATGGAGGCACTCTTGTCGCAGGACGAGGAGTTCATCAAGGGGCTGTATGTACCGCCGACGTGGTTTCGTGATACTGCAGCATCGGCTTTCAATACCATGTGTCTCTCGAACGTAGTTTCTAAGGCGTTGAGGGTGCAGCAAGTTTTACGGCCTGAGTTTCTCCCGTGGTTAGCGCTGTACTTGGTCAAGAGTCGAGCCACCAAAGAGCCGAACCACCACGCAGTGTATATCCAGTTCGTGCTGCTGCTGCAGCAACCGAGTCATGAGCTGCAGCAGCAGCAGCAGCTCGAAGAGGAGCAGCGAGAGCACCCGCAGGAAGCTCACGGCGGAAAAACGCAGTCTCAACAGGGGCAAGGCATGCAGCAAATTCAACAGCCACAACAGGGGCAGCAGCAGCAGCAGCCACAACAAGGGCAGCAGCAGCAGCAGCCACAACAAGGGCAGCAGCAGCAACAACCCCAACAAGACGCGCAGGGGGAACACACGCAGGGAGAACACTCGCAGCTGGATCGAGATGAAGACGGGGTGCCTCAGCAGCAACAAGGGCAGCAGCAGCAGCAACAAGGGCAGCAGCAGCAGCAACAAGGGCAGCAGCAGCAGCTTCAGGTGATGGATTGCGTTGTTTCGACAACGTATGAATGTGTTAAGGCCCTTCTGCGATTCGTTTCTTCCGCCAAAGACTCCTCCGCCTTCAGAACACTCCTTAAGAATCTTGGACTGTGGCTCGGCAGTATTACCATCGCCAGGTATGCGGCTGCTGTTGCTGCGTGTTACGCCATCCATTGTTGCCTGTGCGCGCATTGCGTTTCTTTCTTCTGCCCCTGTACGATGTTTCGAGCCGAGGAGGGAGGACGTTCCATGTGTGCCATGTAGCCGCGTGTAAGCTGGCGCAACATAGGATCTTGTCAGAATCTTGTGACAAGACTTTACGCAAGGCTTTTATTGACTGCATGCAGTTGGGGAATTAAAATCTGCCTTAGAGGGCCGCTGGTATGGCCTTTCCGTCAGGCGCGCCGGTTTCTGTATCCATACATATATATATGCATCCACAAACGTATATATATATACATATATACATAGGCAGATGTTATTTTGTATTCGTATATATATGATTTAATCTGCACATACCCTTCAGGAGGGTGTCGTTGCTGGATATTTTGGACTATGGTCGTTGCTTTTGTGCATCACTTCAGGAACAAGCCGCTGCGATCTAAGCACGTCGACCTCAAGAAGCTTCTGATTTCCGCCTACACCGCTGGGCACTTGGTTGCTGTACTGCCTTTCGCCTGTCGAATTCTCGAATGCGTGGCATCCTCCAAAGTGTTCAGAATACCAAACCCGTGGACAGCTGCGCTGCTCAACCTCCTTGCCGACTTTCACAGGCTTCCGCATCTAAGGTAAGGAGGACGCTTGCTGCTGGCATATTTCACCGCTGCTCTCGTTGATTGATTTCGCGGCTTCGGGTGAGGCGTTGGTGGCCTCTAGCTCGTCAATCTGCATGCCTGTTTCTTGCGGATTTCAAAAATTTGCATGTGGTGACCTTTCCGTTGGCGTGCGCGAACAGCTTTCTTCGCACCCTCTGTTCTTGAATCCTCGTCGCAGTGCCTTTTCCTGCCGCCACATGGCATCTGGTGCCGTTTTGCGCTGTATCTCGTCGACGAATTATTTTGTTTGCGCTGCTGCGGCCGTCTCTCGGCGGCTTGTGAACTTGTGTGTCTTAGTCATGTGTGCGTATGGGTAGGTGTGTGCTTGTGTCATTCTGACGTGGGATTCTTCAGGGAAACTTTTTCGTGTCTTTGCATGTGCGTTTTACTTTGTGTGTGAAAAGGACGAACTTGGTGTTCGACATAGAGGTTCTGTTCAAACGTCTTGATCTCAACGTTGCGGATTATGGGGGCAGGACGCGTCTGCTGGCTTCCCTGCCGCTGCCCATAGACAGTGGGGATTTTGTTGCTCGTCCTCCTCTGCATCCGCAGCAGCAGCAGCAGCAGCACGATGCGGTGACTGCAGCAGCAGCAGCAGCGGCAGCAGCGGCCGGAGCGCCTGCAGGTGTCAGGGGGCAGGTGCAGCAACAGCAGCCTCCCCCCAACCTCTTTGCGGCAGATGATAGGGGTGGCGTTCGCGCGGTAGGATTGATGCAGCAGCAGCAGCAGCGATACGCGGTTGCAGGACTGCAGCTAGACACGCAGCAGCAGCGTCTGCTGGATGCAGCAGCTGCTGCAGCAGCAGCCGCTGCAGCTGCAGCGCAGCACACCCCTGGAGGGACGCCGGGGAGAGCCGCGAATGCTGCTGCTGCTGCTGCTGCTGCACAGCAGCAGCAGCAGCAACAACAGCTGTTCGTTGATGTGATGCCGAGGGTCGACACGGCCGCTGTGGTTGCAGCGTCTGCAGCAAGACGGGGTGGCGGTGCAGCTGAATCCTTCGCTCCTGCAGTCTCGACGTCTCATGTACATAATATATATATATATATACAAATACAAATACCCCGCCCCCCGTGTTTCCCGTTATGTTTGCTGCTTTCTGGTTTTCTGCTGCTGCTGCGTTTTCGTTTTTGTGCGCGTTTTTGCTGTGTGTGAATGCACATACACGCCTGTAAGTGAGGGCTGCGTAGATGCCGGGAAGCTCAATGAAAGTCTTCTTTCGAGGGGTATGTGGCTGTGGTCTGCGTGTTTTTTGCGTGTTAATACTGTGCAGGCTCTATGGGTATCAGGAGGGGGTGGAGGCACCCCTTTGGCTTCGGAGGGCCCTGGGGAGGAGCAGCTGTTGAATTCGCTGCGTTCCTGTGTGGTGATTTCGCCGTCAATTGCATTGTTCGCGCTGCAGCCTTCCCTCAAGGCTGTGGTTCCTGTGGCAGTGGATCGTGCAATTAGGGAGATCATCTCTGCGGTTGTCGAGCGATCGGGTAAGAAACCAGCGTTCTTTTTGCGTGCCCTGTTCGCAGTGGCTGCTTGGCTCTGTCTCTCCCGCTGTTTGGTCCAGACGCATCCTGAAACGAGGACTGCAGTGTGGATAGGGGCAGTGTTTCGGGTGGCGTTCTGGTAGTCTGCTGCTGAAGGGGCGTGTTTTAGTATTCGGAAGGTGGCAGGCAGGAGCGTACGGCAAGTTCAAATTCGGCCATGTAATGACGTTTTGTAACTTTTGTGTTTTTGTGCCGTGAGGGGTGGGGGGGCGGGGTAGGAGGCTTTGAGCATGTATTATGCAACCCGTCCATAGGGTTGGCTCGGCAAAAACTGGCAACCCGGTGTTGCATGCATGCTGGCGTAACGGAGAAGGGGACTGCAGCATTTGCTGAGGCTTGTAATCCACCGCCTTGCCATGGTTTCCGTATGTGCGGTGCTTGTGTGGTGTGGGGTGCAGTATCGATTTCGTGCGTAGCAACACGCGAGCTCGTGACAAAGGACTTTTGCTTGGAGCGCGAGGAGGCTCTGGTGAAGCGTGCTGCTCATCTTATGGTGGCCTCTTTGGCTGGTTCTCTGGCTCTTGTGACGTGTAGGGAGCCGCTTAGAGTCTCTCTTACGCAGCATCTGCGGCAGCTCCTGCAGCCCGCGAATGCCAAAGACGATGCTGACCAGGTGCGCTTGGGGAACGTGTTGGCTTGGTCTTCAAATGCTTGTTTCGAGAGACGAGGTGGTTTGGAGAGTCTTGTGCTCTGCAGCTGTCAGGGAGCAGCGCTCGCGTGCGGCTTCAGGAGCATGTATGTGTATGTATTTATGTATGTGTGGTGCATGTGTATGTCTATATGCATGTGTATGTCTATATGTATGTGTATATTTATGTGTCTGTCTGTGTATGTGTGTATGTATATGCATGTGTCTGTCTCTATGTGTGTGTGTATATGTCTATGTAGGTGTATGTATATGTCTGTCTATGTAGGTGTCTGTCTGTGTATGTATATGTATGTCTATGTAGGTGTCTGTCTGTGTATGTATATGTATGTCTATATTTATGTGTCTGTCTGTGTATGTGTGTATGTATATGCATGTGTCTGTCTCTATGTGTGCGTGTATATGTCTATGTGTATATGTATATGTATGTCTATGTAGGTGTCTGTCTGTGTATGTATATGTATGTGTATATTTATGTGTCTGTCTGTGTATGTGAACGTCTGTGTATATGTATATGCATGTGTCTGTATGTGTATGTCTGTGTATATGTATGTCTGTGTATGTGTATGTTTGTGTGGGTATTATATATTTTTATTTTTTTTCACGTGGTTGCGGCGGCAGACGGGGCCCTCCTTGGAGGATGCTTCCCGCCGTGTTGCTGAGAGCCACAATGAGGAATTTGTAGAGCTTCTGGGGCTTGAGTCCATCTCTTCTTGGTTTGCACGTGACGAGCGCTTTTTGTGCAGGTGCTCATAGAACAGGTGGTACAGGTGGTGGGGTCGGACAATCTGGATCTCGGCTGTGCATTGATAGAACAGGCCGTGGTGGAGAAAGTTCTCAGAGATGTGGAATTAGCGCTGGGCCCAGCTCTCGCGGCGAGGAGGCATGCAAGAGAACGAGGCGTTCCTTTCGTAGACTCCCACTATTTGCACAGCAGCAAGTGGCCGCTGTCTCTCCCCGAGCCTCTGAAGATAAGGCCTTCGCTGTGCAACAGGCAGCTGCAAGTGTACAAGGATTTCATGGCGCTAGGGACCCTCCGCAAGATGCAGCAGTCTGCTGCTGCCGCCGCTGCAGCACAGCAGCAGCAGCAGCATCAACAGCAGCAGCAGCACCATCAGCAGCAGCAGCCACCGCACCAGCAGGGAGCACTCACTGCTGCTGCCTCGCAAGGGGTATCCGCCGCAGGAAGCCTTATGCGGCAGCAACAGCAGCAGCAGCAGCCCTCCTTCGCTGCCTCTGCTGCTGCCGCCAGGGCTTTGCAGCAGCAGCAGCAGCAGCAGCAGCTGGACCTCTCAAAGCTTCGAGGCATCACCGCTGCACACGATGCAGAACTGCAACAGCAACAGCAAAAGCTGCTGCTGACAAGGGGCCTGGCGACAACTTCACCAGCCGCAGCAGCAACCACGATCCGCGAGCCGCTAGCGATACCTCCTGTGGGCAGTCTGAGCAGCTCGGAGGTGTTGCTGCGCTTCGAAGAATGCATCGCGCTCTTGAGAGAGGAAGTTAAGGCCGTTTTCGCTTGCCCCCCCGTCATGCCGTCCAGCCCTCATCCAGAGAAGGTAAGGGTTCCTCACTTGCGTGGCTGTCGCTGCGGCTCTGTGCGCGTCTGGCCGCACCTCCTTGCCATAGCTTTAGAGGGGCACTTTGCCAGAGCTCAGTTTGACAGGCTTTCGATGGATGCAGCGTGCTGGTGCTCCTCGTTCCCCCAGGCAGACAGGCTGAGCCAGGGGATGCTGTGGGCTTCTGTGCCTGTCTGCGGTGTATCTACAGTTCTCGTGGCCGGCGGGATGTCGTGCAGCGGCTACACCCGTCCCTCGTTGCAGCACTCCTGCGCTAATGGTGGCTGCCTGTTTGCCGTCCGATGCGGAGCTGCTGATGCTCATGCGCTCTTCTTTGGCAATAGCAGCAGCCGCGGCAGACCAGCAGGAGGCAGCACCTCTCATTGCGCATAAGCTCATCAAAGCCACGCTAGAAAGTGCAGCAGCATCGCACTCAAGACCCGCCCACTCGCCCATCCGCGGTGTCGAGCCTGTTTGTAAGTTGAAAAACGCCATGATCGATGTCTGTGACTTGTCTGTCGATCTGCCACTGTTCGCTCCTTTGAGCCTCTCTCGCTGTACTTGAGCGTCCTCTGTGGTCTTCCTTGCTCTCCGACTTCGGTTTCCTGGCTTGCTGAGTGCTAAAGTTTCTCCAAAGACTACGATTACGCGGTGTTCATCCGTGCATGTATGTACGCATTTATGTATGTATGCATGTATGCATTTACATATGTATGCCTTTATGTATGTATGTATGTGCATGTGTACTGTGCTTCGCCGTCCTGGATCTTGTATTCTTTTATTTCTGTTTGTTTCCACTGCCGTGTATCATCGTGAATGTGCCTAATTCGCGTTCCTTCCGTGTCTTGGCTATTTACTCTTGCCCTCTGGCACTGATGGTAGCCCATCGGTCCTCTTTTCTTCTAGGCCTGCCTGTTCGCCTGCTGGTTGCATGGATAGTAATACGCTTCCCTCCAATCTTTTGTGTCTTCTTCTTGTTTGTTGCAGCGCTGCACGTGGAGGTCTTCTCCTCGTTGCTTGAGGGACTGCCATCACGGGGAGCCGAAATACGGAAGCTGTGTCTCGATGTGCTCACACTGACATGCACAACGGCCGCAGCGGCAGCAAATAACGCTGCTGCTGCAGCAGCGGCGGCTGCAGCGGCAGCAGCGGTGGGCAGCGGCAATCCTGCACTGGCAACACCCCCAGGATCTACTGCGATTGTCGCTACAGCAGCAGCAGCAGCGAGTGGTGGTGGGACGGCACCAGCTGCCCCCCGTCGCAGCAGCGTGGCAGTTGCGGCTGCTCTGCTGCGGCATAAACTGGTGCTGCCTGCGGATGTCGATGGCTTTCTTGCATCGGAGATTCGGAAGGGGCCGAGACATCCAGGAGCTCTCGAGTTTGCTGTTGCGCTGCTGCGCCTACTCCATGAACAGTATTGCTGCAGGGAGGCCGAGTGGCCACACACAACAGCGGCTATTGCTGCAGCTGCGCTCACGCCGGAGCAGCAGTACATTGGAGAATCAAAAAACAAGTTGCTGGAAGCTCTCAAGACGGATAACACCCCAGTAAGTTGCAGCCCAGCGTGCTGCTGCCTTACATGCCTGCGGTCGATACCTTGGGTGCGTCATGCATCTTGGTTTCGTGGATGTGTTTGTGTGTGTTCATGTGTATGGGTGTTTATGTTTATGTGTGGTCATGCTTATGAATGTTCATGTTGATGGGTGTTTATGTTTGTATGTGTTCATTTCGATGTATGTTCATGTTTATGTGTGTTTATGTTGATGGGTGTTCATGTTTATGGATGTTCATTTCGATGGGTGTTCCTTTCGATTTGTGTTCATGTTTTAGGTGTTTATGTTGATGGGTGTTCATGTTTAGATATGTGTTTATGTGTGTTTATGTTGATGGGTGTTTATGTTTAAGTATGTGATGAGATGCATGTTGGGTTGCTTGTGCGCCGGCTTGGGGTTTGTGTTTTTTTTCAGGATGAGCCAATAGTTTATACCTTGCTATCGCTGCTGCAGCAGCATCAACAGCAGGAGCAGCAGCCTGTCGTGCGTCAGTTGGCATGTCTGCCTCGAGTGTCTCCTCAGCAGCAGCAACTTGTGGAGCGCGTATTTCGGGACTGGTTGCTTTTGTGTGCGGCTACCTCGGGGGGTGGTGCAGCGGCGGCAGCGGCAGAACGCAGTTTTGTTGTACGGGCGACTTTCTTTCAGCGCGTGTCTCATCAGGGCCTCCTGCGAATGGACGAGCATACGGACAGATTCTTTGCGGTGTCTTTGCGGTTAGCTGTTTCTGCGGCTGCTGCTCCCTTGGAGTCTCCAGCCGCCCCTCCTGCGGAGCCTGCAGGGGTGGCAAGCGCAGAGGCTGCAGCAGCTTCGGCATCTGCTGCAGAGGAGGGTGCAGCGGCAGCGGGTGTCGCCGTGGCTCCCAACCAGCAGCAGCAAGAAGTACGAGAGATGGCTGTCTTCAGCATCGACGCTTTTGTTCGAATGATTGCTGGAATGATGCTGCTTGTCGACCCAAATCAAATATCGCCGGTCACGATTCTTCAGCGGGCAACAGGCATTATCTGCAGGGCGATACACCAAGAAGCGGAGGTGCAGCCGTCGCGACAGCAAGGAAGCGGCGCAACAGCAGCACCGGCTGCCGTTGGAACTGCTGTAGCAGTTCATGGCAGCCATGGAGGGCTGCGGCAGCGGCCCTTCTTCCGCATTTTCTTGCTGCTTCTGCGAGAGCTGGTAGTTGAACCGGAAAGTCGTGGTCAGGAGAAGCAGTCGCTTCCTTGTCTGCTTACGCTGGCAGAACGCATGATCCTGCTTTCTCCCCTGCGCGTTCCAGCCTTTGCCTTCGCGTGGCTTGAGTTCGTTGGACACCATCTGTTTCTGCCGCGGCTGGCGAGACACAGGCGCTCGTGGGGTCTCCTCCAGAGATTGCTCGTAGAGCTCTTCCTCTTCTTGAAGCCTTTCATGCTGCGAGAGCAGCTCACCCCTGCAACTCGGCTGCTCTATAGGGCTGCCTTGCGCCTGCTCCTGGTGCTGCTGCACGATTTCCCTGAGTTCCTGTGTGACAACCATTATGCACTTTGCGAGGCCTTGCCACTCAACTGCATTCAGCTGCGAAACCTAATCCTTTCGGCGTTTCCAAGGACCATGAAGCTTCCAGACCCCTTTCTTCCGAATCTGAAAGTCGATCTCTTGCCCGATATCAAGGTGGCACCCCGTGTGCTGTCACCCTATTGCCTTCTCCTGTACAAGACAGGTCTCAAGCAGCTGCTTGATGCCTTCTGCGTCTCCAGATCCCCTGCACTGCTCCCACAGCTGTTGCGGCTACTCCAGCTGCCACCCGAGAGAGCCGTTGCTGCAGCCACAAAATACGACCTGCCCCTCCTCAACGCTTTCCTCTTATACCTGGGCACAAACACTCAGGCCAGGGCGCAGCCTCCCGTTCAGCAACAGCAGCAGCAGCAACAACAGCAAGGGACAGGAGGAAGCGCAGAGGGTGCTCCCGCACCGTTGCCTGCAACAACAAGCCCGTCTCAGGAGATCCTCTTATACGTTTTCAGGGAAACAGATATGGAAGGCCGATACCTGCTTCTGTCTGCTATCGCGAACCACTTGAGATACCCGAATGCGCACACGCACTACTTCTCGTGCCTCCTCTTGTGGCTGTTTTCTGACAGCAGAAACGAATTCGTTAGGGAGCAGATCACAAGGGTCTTGCTGGAGAGGCTTATTGTGCATAGGCCCCACCCATGGGGTCTTCTAATCACCTTCATTGAACTCATCAAGAACCACAGGTGCAGCGGAATTTCACGCTGTAGTACAAGAATAGAGCGATGCGGGGGGAGGGATCGGTGAAACCGTGCCGAAGGCAGGGCAGCGCGTATGCATGTACGCAGGTGTGCATGTTCTATGGTGTATATACTGTGTCGTTCAATGCTTTTTTTCATCTTTTTTTATGGTGCAGGTTTAATTTCTGGAGCTGCTCCTTTGTTACTGCTGCCCCCGAGGTGGAGAAGCTCTTCCAGTCCGTGGCGGATACCTGTCTTAACCAAACCTCTGATCAGCAGCAGCAGCAGCTGGCACAGCCAGCTCGCTAAACACACTGCTCGCAGAGAGCAGAGAGGCACTGCGGGCTGTAAGTACAAGCACTCCGCGGGCGGCCGCTCTCTGTGCTTCGTTTCCCTATCTTTATTTCGCGTGGTGGCTGCTTTGGCGGCAGCAGCGAGGTGCTGTGGCTGCATTGCTCCTGTTGCCTTGCTGGGACAGTTACGCATATGTGAGCTGGCGTGTCTGCGTATAAATGGGGAGGTTTACGTCGGTCGGCTCAACAGCAAAGCAGCAGAAGCGAGGTGCCGCTACTGCCGCTGCAATAGCATCTGCGCTGCTGCAAGCGAACTGCATGTCGCGGAATGTAGAGGTCGTAATACGGAGTATATCCTGTGCCTTCGATTGCTTCCTGTTTCTTCTGCTCGTTGCCCATCACGCTTAGCTGCCCTGCGCGCATCCTGTGATTGGGATGGGTGCCTGGGGAGGCAGTGTCTCCTCCATCTGTCAGTTAAGATTCAATACAACCAATGCTTTCTTCTTTAGGTCCCTGCAGTTGTTTAGTTGCTACGTTTCCTGCTAGGAGAGAACAGCCCCTTCAGGGCAGCGCAGCAGCTCCGAAGTAACGATAAACCACAGCGATGCCAGCTTGGCGCCGTTCGGAGGCTTTACTGATTCCACAAATTCTCTTAGCTCTCCGTATAAGAATGTATCCATGACCCGGGAGATCCCCAGTCTACCTTTGCCCCTTGGATCTCGCTGTTTTCTTCAACGCCTTCAATTCAGATGCCCTCGATTCAGACCCCTATGCCGCTCATCACTAATCTGCAACAACTGCGGTTGTGGCTGGCTACGGGCCTGCCCCGCATGCAGAGCCACTTCTGTGGCCCTGTGCGCCAGCCGCTGCATGTTATTGCACAGCTAGCTATTGTTGGACGCACACGCGTAATTTCCTGGAGGATCTTGTGGGACCGTCGGCCCCTGTTGCAGATTGGAGGCTTTAGCTTCGGCGGCTTGCCTCTAGGCGTACATTGGTGCACGTGGGTGGCTGCTCCGCCCTGTATCCTTTGGCTTGTGTCGTCTTCTTTGGTCAGGTGGGGTTCATGGGTAGACGACATTTTTAATGAAGTTCCCCATTTTTAGCTTAATACTCTTTAGTGGGAAAAGAGATAAACGGGTTCAAGGACTTCCGGTTGGTGTGCCTCGCTTCGAGGAGGGGAATTTGTGGCTACTGTTGCTGCCTCTTAATAGACCTGCTATGATTCAAAGAGGTCCGGACCACAACTGTCGGATTCGTGGATCCTACCTGTGCGCGGTTTTTACAGTACAACGCTATTTCTTATTAGATGAAGTCGTATAACAAGGCAGAGGCAGTCTTCCTTTTGTCCTTCCTCACGGTCTGACTGTGCTCTGCCCAAGATTCAGGTCGGAGGTGTCCGACCATCAAATAGCAGTCTAAATTCGAGCCAGATGCTTCATACTTCCTCCCCGAGCCAGCACCTCCCCTTTACATGGTGAGGCCCATTCGCCACGCTATTAGGTGTATATGTGGAGCAGGACTGTTGGTTCCACCAGTGCTGCTTTTGCGGTTCCTTGTTGCAGGAAAAATATGCTACTGGACTCTCAGGTAAACAACATAAGCACACCACACTGTTATTGTATCTTCCTCTCTCTAATAGGCCTTCTCACCATTAAAAGCAGTGCAGTGTTCTCACAAGTGTAGCTGTCTCTCTCGTCTTAGCTAGCCTTTCTTAACCAGCATCTGTCCGAGACAGTGTATCGCAGTCCCTTGAACTAACATAGGGAAATTCGAAAAACAAGCCTTGCCGCCATGAACGCATAGAGTACTAGTTTTGGCTGTACACTACCTTTTTTTGTTAGCTAGTCTATCTAGGCGTTCGTGAATTTTCGCCTCTTTTAAGTCCTTCCTAATTCCAGACAAGGGGCTTATTCACCTTCTCAGAACAGACACTGGCTGACGGAGGATAATCGTCTCGTCTTATCTTGGCTGCATATCTCATTCAGTATGAGCAATAAAAGGCATTTTTTATCAGTGTTTTACTCTCTTTGAAGGACTAGGATGTATGAATATGCTTCCCGCTGTCTGCGTGTCCAATGGCTAGGTCTGCTTCCCAAAGTAAATGTATTTGAGACGGAAAATACAAGATCATAATCTTTTGTTGAGCTAGATTGCAGCAGCTTCTACACCATCTAAGCCTTTATTTGCTTCTCTGAGTGTGACGCTCCTCTTTTCACCAGGAATCGATCGCTAGTGCAGGGCAGCGGCGGCGATGGTCTGTTGCGGGAAATTCTTGAAAGGTGTTCGATCCTCACTCATCTCTATCATAGCTTTTTGTTGAAGCTTTCACAACGAGAGTTGTTTTCACTTCAGCATGTTTTTGGCAGAAGGAAGGAAAGGCTGGATACTTCTTCTGACTGCCTCGAGAGAACCACCAAGAGACAGCGACCCTCAGACACAATGATCGACGACCGAGTTCCTGCTTTCCATTTGCCTTTCTACCAGGGTAGGGACAACACAGTTCAATTTAGATGTGAGAGTCAAGGGATGAGGAACAGACTTCAAAAGGTCTTCCAGGAACAGAGCGTGCTCATCTATCTTCAACTTTTTGCACGGAACATCGTGGCTCCCAGTTGAAGGCGTACTTCGAGCCCCTCTACTCATTGCGTTTCCATTTAATAGACTTTGTACTGCGTGTGCCGATTTGTGTGTCTTTGATCTTCCATGCCTTTCCGTGTCAGTGCCCCCGTGCTTTCCACCACCCCTCCGCTTCTGTGCCGCACTTCTGTTCTTATAAGCGCTTGACCACTCAAATTTGCATTCCTCAACCTCTCTAGCAGCTTGGCGACCGGATGATCTCCTGTCTGCCTGCCTATTCTTGGCGCGGTCTTTGCAGTTTCTGAGACTTGCTGCCTGCAAATCTGCCTCCGTACCAGCATCCAGTTCTACTGCTTGACAAACCTACCTTCCTCTTTTGGCCACGTTATTCAGCCCCCGGCTGTGTAAGTGTGCTTGTGTGCCCTCTTAGGAGGGCCTCATTCGCGTCAGAACACCGAGAATCTGCGGTCCTTTCCTCGCGCCTACACTTGCCCAACGTACGGCACTGAATGGAACGGCGAACAGTTTTATCAACCACAGAATCACCATCAACACCAGCAGCAGCGAGCGGCAGACGTTGCTGGCTACTTAGGATACGCTTCTCTGGTTAACGAGGCCACCAAGAACCCCTTCATAGGCCCTCCTCAGGTATGCCCGCTACAGATCGGATATGGAACCCTTTAGCCATGTAGAGCTAACGCATGCACAATGACAGGAAAGTGGACTGTGGCATGCCCATTTGTCTGTGTCTATGCGCATACTGGGGTATTATAGACAGCTAATGCCAAATAGTACACCTGCGAGGACGCACGAGCAAATTCGAATGATGTTCGCTTGTAGGTGTCTGGTGCTGCTGCAGAGTGTAGGGCTACTCTCGGTCCTTAGTGCAGATCATGGCTTTCAGAAGAATCCGGAAGGACCTGTCGTCAATGCATCCGATGGAATACGCGCGAATTCTAGTAAAGGCGCGCACCGAAGGAGGCAGAACAAAATATACCTATGCTGCGGATTGCTGAAGTAGAGTCAGAGGCCTACAGCATGAGTGGCACTGTTGGGTCGGCAGAAACAGCAGAGGCAGCGGAATATGCGCAACATATGCTGTGTAATCAGTGACCCCGCGCCTCCAATAATTCAGGAGCGGGACAAGCAGTAGCAGTTCTAGCAGGAGTAGCACTGATCCAATTTTCGTTGGAGTGATAACAAAGGAGGAAGGCATGGCTGCCCTCGCTGCTGTGCAGCAACTAAAGGGCGCGAGTGCTGCGCACAGTTGCTTGCACCACATTTGAGTGTATGCACTCTTGAGGCCTTTGGCATTACGGCCTCGTTCTTTAGTTTCTTGACTCGTGGCCTTACATAAGCAAAGCCTTTGCAGAGCACACGGACGCCTGTCCCTCCCTTAGTCGTGGGCTGTATATCTGGCTAGGCACGTCTGTTGCATTATACAGTAACACAGCTATTGAAAAGACGAACAAGCGGAAGCCGAGAAACAGCCCCTCAGGGCCCCCTAGGAGTCCCTCACTCCCTGGCTTCGCACAGTAGCGCAGTACCCCGCAATGTCCACTTGGCAGGGGGCTCTGTGGTCGGCAATGGCACGGAAGTCACGCAGCCGCCTGGCACAGCAAACGCAGCAGTAGGAACAATAGCGCAATGTTTTCGGCCACCCAGAAGCTTACGAATGCTGACACTGTGGCACCAGCACTGGTATATGGCCATCGGTTACTTGTGGTAAAGCGGGGAAAGAAGGAAGGGGCTAGGGAGAAATCGGCGGAAGAGCCTACCAGCGCCGCTTCGTGCAGCCGTAGCGTATACTGGACAAGTGTAAGTAGCTTCCTGTTGGTCTTTTATTGTGTCTGACTCCAAAACTGCCGGCTTTAGCAGTATTACGGGAAAGGGCTGGATTAACTGAGACACGAGTTCCTCAGAAAGCAGGCCCAACTCGTAGTCCCAGGCCCCTCCTTCTAGCAACAATCCGTGTACACACACTCCAGATGCTTCTGCGATTGGGGCGGGCTTCAGGAGCCTGCGCCACACAAATTGCTCATCTGTTAATCGGAAACCCTATCACCAATGATCCCCAAGCCACGTCAAACTATATTCGCGGCCAAAATGATAATTGCTGTGCGAAAAATAACGCACATCTCAGGGCACATGCAACATCCCTCCATTGAAAGCTACCCAAAATTTTTATTGCGTAGTAAAAACGCTCCTCCTCCTAAAGTTCCTCAGCGCCTCTCTGGAAACCCAGCTAAACCACATTGTTGAGATGTTACTTTAGAGGTTTACGCTCATTATTATGCATGCGACCTTCCCCCTGTCCCTGCCTGCCTTCCTCTACGCCTTTCTGGTTTCACATTATGTTCGGAGAAACCCAAAACTCACGAGGGATCGTTAGATGCCATAAACGCAAATGTAATATGCAGCATGTCGACAGCCACACGTTGCTGCCTCGCAGCGCGCTGCACTACTGCAGCCATAAATCCACGAGGATAATAGAATCCAGGCAACCAGTAAGAGGGCGGTGCCCCACCGGACTCAGAGCTCCAGTGGATGCTCGTTCCCTCAGAAGAATAGCGCGAAACAACAGACACACGCCTTTCCAAGTCGTCTGCCCAACTTGCCAGGGGCCTGAGGGAGGGATACGCGGCTGCTGCCCATGGGGAAGGTACCTGAAGCGTATACGCTTTAGCCAATCGCGAAATGTGCATACCCCAACCTTTAGGGGCGTGAGGGTCTCGTATGCTAAGGCAAGAAAGAAACAAGAGAATATGAGTCAGAGCCGCATACAGCTGGCCTGCAAAAAAAGCAAAAATTAAAGATCCAAGAGCTAAGGCCTAAGGCTCGCCTGGTTCTTCCTGAGGGCCTCAAAGATGGAGTCTGTCTCTGGGGAGAAAGCTACAAAGCCCCTGATAGCAAGTTTTAACTGCTCCAAGGTTCGGCAGACAAGGCTCAGTAGCTGGGAGAAACGGGCCACCTCTTGAGAGAAGAAAACACCTGAACAGAGGGCTTTGCATAGCACTCAATGCTGTATCTCAAGCCTGCCGTCTACCCAGCGAACACAGGGCGAAAAAGGACAGTCGGCAAGAACAGGGCAGAAGCCCTGGCTTGAAGGCTGGGGGAGCAGCTCCTACCCAATGAATCCTGTAGGGTGTCCTCTTGTTTCATGTGACTCCCTTCTGGGAGAGCTGGTTCTTCGTCCCTCGCTGCAGCGATCGCACTTGAAACGTCCGGGACTGGGGGAGCCAGGCCTCCAGAAAGGCAGCCAGAGAGGCGCTGGAGTAGAATATCTGCCTGTTGGAGCACGAGTTGTTCGATTGCCGCTCCGAACACCCCAGGGGCCTCCCTACTGCGATGTATGCAAAAGACAGAAAACTCACGCAGGCTGTAGCGAGGCGGGGAAAGAAGGGAGAACAGATGAGGGATGTCCCATATGTTCCCCGCAGCCCCACACGGTGCCTATCCTGTAGAGAAGCAGACCTTTGTTTTTTGCATATATTGGAAAAATAGACAGTGCAGTGGCATCAAAAGCAGGGACAGAGCAGGTACAGCGGAGCGGGGGAGAGGCCGGTAGAGCTAGAAGCTGAAGTGGCCATCTAAAGTTAAAAAACGAAGAGGCAAGGGGCTTATGAGGGAAAGGCCAGCTCATGAAGAACGGACATGAGACAGAGGCCAAGCTATACCAAAAGAGCATTGTGGACAGAGAGGAAGGAGCTAATGATGGCTGAGAAATGCAGGGAGATGCTGACTTGATCTGCATGCCCTGTAGGCACTGCAGGAGCTCCTCGCCTTGCGCTCTTTCCAGCCGAATTGTGGCAGAGGCCGGAAGGCCAAACATCTCAGTGGATTGGTCAAACCTAGAGTGAACGAATGCCGCAACTGTTGCATCGTCCTCTCCAAATGGCACGACCCCAAAACCTGTGCATCAACCACAAACCACCAGCCTTTAATTTTGAGCGTAAGTACATCCAGGATTTCAGCAAGGACATCATTTACAAGGCTACAAACTGGAGGACTCGTCATACAAGTTATCCCGCTTAATGCTAAGAGCTCGCACTCAGCCTTCAGCCTAGACCCTGCCGTGAATATAGAGGCAGCTAAACTTCAGTGGGGGATCTTGATACCCTTCAACCCCACATGCAGACCTCGGTTTGCTAGCGCGTGCTGGTCGTAGAGAATGTTTTCTTGGAGGATGGCCTCAGTCATACATTTGAGACATTTTTCATCCCATGCATCTGTTACCCGGCCTCCGTATGTGACTTCGCACATCAGCCGGCGCAGGGGACCCATGACCAGCTCTGGGGACCCTCCTACTGAGTTAAAGATACACTTCAAGAGGGTCAGGGAGGCCCAAAGGTCAGCGGAGCCAAAGCGATATGGAATGTTCCAACCGATGGAGCCAAAGGAGCTGCGCTCCTGAGAAAAACAACGCGAGGTATTGCAGCCTCTCGCTTGCTTTCGAAGTCCACAGCCATGCTTCACATGAGCTTATGTATACACGCATGCATATGAATACACGACGCATCTATAGATTGCATATGAATATATATATATATATATATGTACATATATATATATGCGCTTGTGAAAGTGATATCGCAATACAAGATACATACACTACAAATAGTCCATACAGAGTATAGTACCCTAAAACACTTGCCCGATTCGCACAGCAGTCAAAGCTGTAGATAAGATTGTGTAGCCAGATTCGTGCTTGCATGTGTGCCTAGAAGAATAGCAACTGCCCGTGTATACACAATTTTGCCTCAAATATAAATAGTATGTAGGTGCATCAACACAGGTTCATACCGCCCCATAACAAAGTGCATATATTTTCATGAACAGATATTTAAGCGTGTCTGTATGTAGGATAAAACGCATCGCTTTACAGGCTTGCCTGTCATACACGAGAGTGAAGCTATGCATCTATTGTGTACTGACAGCTTCTTGGCATTCAGGATTTCTGCTTTAGATGAGGTGTGCATACAATATCCGTCTGCGTCTGTGAAGGCACATGTAACTCGCAGTGTACCTGTGCTACGGCGTGGAAAATAAGCAGTGCTAGCTTTAAAGACCTCCAGCCGCGGAGCTTCACTTCGTCAGTCACGGCAGCAGTGCTGGGAGCACCAACATGCTGTAAGGAGCCCTGCTGTAAACATGCCCTAAACGATCCCGCACGGGCAAGCACAAACAAAGACTAGAAGCATGTCGATACCCTTTTTTCTATCGGGTAGAGCCGTGTTTGGCAGCTGCGGCGCTGCACGTTGCACCATATGCGTCGATGTTGAGGTGCTTGTCTGAATGTGTAGACAAATGCCAATATGCCCCCGCAAGCACAAATTGCTTGCTTCGGCCACTTTCCTTAAATATGCAATGCTGGCGCAATATGCCACAGGCTCGCTTCCAGCGGAATGAAAAATACAAGGGTCTCAGGAGAGCAGCTTCTCATTGGAGGACAACCAGGTTTGATTAATGTCTCAGACACCAGTGAAATGTGGCAGACTCCGCTACGTGAATGCCTTCTTCTCCAGTATTGTAGCATTGCCAATATTCGACACTAAGCCTACCCGATTCCTCTTGGCTGTTCCAAGGCGTATTTATATGCCCCCTGTAGGACGGACACGGGCAAAATGTCTGTGGGAAGAGAGGTAAGAAAGAGCCTGAAATTCGGGTGCACCTCCATCTCCTTCAGGGTGTTGGAGTTGCCTCGTCTTTCCGAGTCGGATACGGATGAACTGTCCAGGCACTCAATCACTTTGTGTAGCTCCGACATCCAGCTCCGCGCCAAGTGGCAATTCTCCAGCAGCGCCCATCCGCCTTCTCTGCGGGCAAAGGGAAATGAAGCAGCTGTAAGCGCGCAAAGTTCGATAGTATGCTGTAAATTCACACTAAACAGCAGCTGCCGACATCTAGATACCCCATCGATTCCGCTGTTGTTGTATTCATACATCTTGCTGTCATGTTTTTGGCAGAAATAGTGCCAGGCGGTTTTACTCTCGTCAAAAGGGCTAGCAAGTGCTTAGGCTATGCGGCATTTATATTTATATACCTCAAAGCCGTTACTAGGACCCTGGAGGCTTTGGGGCCCTGCCCCCTTCCTAGCGAGATGCAGTCGAATTGGGGTTTGGGATCTTGTTGCTCGGCAAGTGCGAAGAATGACGACGTGGGATCGGTCCCAGGAGAGAGGAGAACCAACAAGGGTCTATTGCTGTTGCAGCGAGACACCACTTCTTCTAGTGAGGGCGGTGTAAACTCCACGTAGGCAGGCCCCAATACCTCCTTCACTACCTCCTGGGCAAAGGCTGCAACCTGTAAGGGCGAAAACCATGATGCAATACACGGCTGCGAATGACTCGTGGAAGGCTCAAAAGTGCAGGCTTACAAGCAGTAGCACTGAGGACTGCCGGAGGCCTTCCTCCCTGTATAGTAAGGCTTTCCGTGTAGAGCTTTCGCTTAGGCCCGCCCAGCGCCATGGGTATTCTCTCTAAGTCGGCAATTCTCATTCAGAGTTCGGGGTTTAGGGTTAAGAATGGCACTCACAGCATCTTCTCTGACGACACTCAGTATTAGCATGGTCTCGAACACCTTGGCAAGAGCCTCTGTCTCTTTCCATAGGGGAGGCGTTCTCTTGTGCACGTCTGTCCTAGTGAGCCACTGCCGCCAGGCACCTCCGTTTGTTAACAAATCATTTGGCAGTTTTTCGAGAGACGCAAGGCGGAGCGTCAGACGGTGTAGCTCCTCCCACTGCCTCTGGGTTAGGACGTCCGGGAGAGGGTTAGGCAGGCAACAATCAGCAGAACCATCCCTAGACTCTGGAGCGTGCAACGAAATCCCCTGAAACAACACGGTGCATGCCTGAATAGACACAGGCGCGCACCAGCAGCGCCAGAACCCAAAGCCTTGTTACTAGAGCAGTGCAGCAGGCATCGTTGCCTCGTAGTCTCAAAACGCAATTCCCCAACCAGGGTAAGCATGTACAAGGCATCATAGCAGTTTATTTTAGGAGGACAGTAGAATGGTTCAGAGCTAAGAGGGACGCAAGGGACCTCTGTGGCTTCAGGATATTGTTCTCTCTTGAGGACCTCTGCTGCTACGGCAAAGGCAAACGGTAGCTTGTGTCGCTCAAAGATTCCAGTGATGGCAAGAGAAAATATAGCTTGCGTGGTGGAGTCCACAAGTGTCTGTATCCTATTGCTGTTTGTTTCGGTTGACACTGCGGTTGTTGTTGCTGTTCTTTTTGTTTGAGAGGGATTAGTAACGTGAGTTCGTTGTTGTTCGGGTGTGGCTGCACTGATGGCTCCAGTGAAGGCTTCTACAAAGATGCTCAGACTTGAGGTGTACATGCAGTCGAGCTTCTTGAGCTCTTGCACCACGAAGAACAAGTACGAGCCCCTGAAGGCGACGGGTTTGAAGGCAGCTCTGGCCTCTTCTACCCGTGTCATTATGGATTCTGCTTGCTGAAGTCTTTCTTTAATCCCATCCACAGTGCTGCGAGCCTGCTGCAGCGTCTCCGTTAGTTGCCCGTCGTCCAGTATGTTCCCCGTCGAGTCCGACAAGAGACGCAGCATAGTCTCCTCCTATCAAACACCAAGTCTTTAAGGGTAAAGTCCTAGCCTTAATTTTAATCCCTATCCGGTACAGTCTTAGCTGAAGACCTCTGTTGGTGACGATGCAAACGCTTTAGATAGTGACACTCTTTGGTTGGCGTGGAGCAGCCCAGCCAAAGTAGCATGTACTCCAAATACGCACGAGCCATACCATTTCTTTAAGATTTTGGCATTTGATTTACAACAAAGCCCAAACGTGCATAATTGATGAGTTAAGATGTGAGAGATATACGAGTTCTTGTAGCTGTCTTTGGTCCGTGGCGTTGCGTATTTGTATTTGCGTCTTCTGCTGCTCGGCGTCAGGGTTTTCCAACAAGACTACTTCCGCCAATAGTTGAGCCTCAAGCCCTTCTCGCGTTACCGAGAAGTTTACTAAGCACACCTGAAGCCCAAAACCTAGAAGCCTAAGATCTTTGACTCAGTTGGCTAAACGAATGACACTGAACGAAGCCGCACGACCTTTGTGTACCCTTGGATTCTACGCGTACGGGAATGCTGTGCAGGCTTCAGAGGCTCAACTCTGTCTGATATGTACGAAGGCCAAAGCAGCCAGTAAGACCTATTAACAGCCAACGATTGCTGTGGATTCGTAAAGAAGTAAGGCTCCTGAAGATTATGGCCGTTTGTGTGCGAACTTGGGGCTTGTACCTGCATTGCAACCTCTGGGAGGTAATGCGGGTTTTCAAGCTTCGTGGAAAACATAAGTCGAAAGTGAGAGTCCTGCTGAATTTCCATTCCCCCGAGCATTACCGTTGTAGGGTCCCTGGATGTCACCGGACGTCGTATAGGTAATTGCAATAGAGCAGCAAACATTGGAGGTATATCTTCCTCTATATCCTCTACCTGAATGTACAGCAGCAATCATGTCTTGACTGGACGCCCTTACAAGGTTTTGACTGCAATTACTAGTCGCGCATGTATCATTGCACCACAGGCAGAATCTTTCGACTTTTTATTATGGACTAGGATGAGTGGTGGCCCACGAGCAGGGGCTGCCCTAGTCGGACGCAGGACGTGAGGATGTTGTGGAGCTTGTGTGTTTGGAGAGACACGACTTTGAGGCCATCCTCTTTCCCTTTTGCTTTAAGCCACCTTTTCGCTTGCTGCTGAGGGTCTACTGCCAAGGGCACCCTCCCGATGGAAAGCGCAGCGGAAACAACAATCCCACTAAATGTCGAAGACGCATCACCAGGCAATCCCTAAAAAGATTTACCCATACACCCAATTCAATCTTTCTGCGGCCTTTGTTTCTGCAAGCTTTTGCCCCATTGTCGCTTTGATTCATGTTGCGTATGCGGATATTGCTGCAGTTGTGGATGCTCATGAGGTCGCAACAGAAATATCAAAAGCCTTCGCAGCGTTCCAGTTGGTACTGCGGAACGCCGCAAAGCTATTTTGCTTGAAAGCAGAGTGCCTACCTGCATATGCCACTCATTCAGCTCAATCGGGTTGGACATTATCTCTCGGATGTCAAAGCTTGGGTTGTGGGGGAGCTGCTTCTGCCGCAGCACTTGCTGCCAATACTCCAGCAGTCTGTCTCTGTAAAAGCCGGTGAAGGGTCCTAAGTAGATGATGCTGGAAGCTGTTAAAAGGACGTCCCCTTCCAGTGACTCCAAGTGCTGTGCTGCAGTGGAAAGAGAGTCCCTCCAACGAACCTGAAGAAAACGAACAAACGTTCACCCCCAACTCCGAACTCTCTGCAATTGGATAGGCAGCCAAAGGGTTCTGTGCCCGTGTGTTCAGGATGATGTGTGCTGGCTTTCGCTTGATCCAACTGTCCGTGCGCTGCAAGTACGAGCCTGTCCTTCGGGGTCAAGGCGAGGGCTAGGGCATAGGGAGGCACACCGCTTCCTCGGCGAGCCCCTTTGTAAGGAAGCTGGCCCTTTGGAGTCGTGTTTGACACAGCCTTGTTTCTTGTTCCAAGGATTCCTTTTCCCTTATCTGCTGTTGCAGTTCCAATTCCATTTCATCAACCTTCGCCTCCACCGCACGGCAGCGCGCTTGAGCCTCGCGCAGAGCTTCGTCAGCCTCGGCGAGCTATGCATACACTCCAACGTGCGCACGGCAGCAAGGAAATTCGGATTTAAGGATTGACGCCTTGGCATTAAGATGTAGCGTTTCCTGTGAGGAAGTGCCGTTTAGGGTGCAACCTTGTGAAATACTGATTCTCCTTAGAATTAAGGGCTTGAAATACGCACCTTTTTATTAAGTTCTTCTACTTTCATCCTCTTGGGCTCGACCTCCTTGGATATCTTTGCATATTTGTTGATAGCCAAAACCCACATGCAAAGGGACATTGCCGCAACCGACTGCTTCCCAACCACTTCAGGCGTAAAGTCAGCCCTGGCACGCATGAACACTAGGCTCAAAGCGCTAAACTGCCATTCAAGAATTTCCGCAACCCGTTACCGTGCCTTTGAAGCAAACCTGCATCTTTGGGATGCCGCAAATACAATTCTCATGCAGCCGACGAAATAAGCCGTATGAACATCTGTACTTCAAATGTGTTCAACCAGATGACGATGCATCTGTGACCAACGCAGATACAACTGCCTACAGAAAATCAAAGGCTGAAAAATTTCGACGCATGCATTTGCTAGCTAGCAAGGGCGGCAAAAAACTTTGTGCATGTTTGTTTGTACATGCATCCGTATGTACGCGCAGACACTTCTGAAACAATAAACGTATACTTCGTATATTTATGCATGTTTATGCATATATTGCTGAGGAAGGCACGCCAGACGAAATGCAGCGAGAATATGCAGCAGTTTAGGATTTAACGTGCAGAGTCAAGCCGTCGGGGATACCGTTGAACAATTTTCTCGAGCTTCTTGAGGGTGGCACCAGGAATATGATCTTTGTCGAAAGCCATTAGCCGATTCAAAAATCCTGGGGGCCAGATACAAACCCCAGACCATATGTGCCAAGTTCTTCACATGTATATACACATCTTGGCATGCACCTATCTAAATCGCCGTTGATGACTGGTGAACCAACCAACAACAGCTCCATCTCTCCAAATTGGCAAAGGCCTGTATACACATCCTTAATAAATAGACAAACCTGTATCCGAGAGAACTTTTCTGCATTGTTCCCAGTCTGTCTTTTCGCCTAAAATGGTGCAGACAGCCTCCATAGTTATCATAACGAGAGGCGGTGGCTTGAAGAAAGACTTTATCTCCGTTATATCTCTCTTGTCGAGGGAGTCGAGCGACGCTGCAATTTCGACGCGAAAATGGGGGATGCCGTAAAACATGGCAGGTCTGCATTTATTGGTGCAGTGGAGTGGATTTGAGGTGGAAGTTAAGCGACTCGAATGCTGGTAGATGTGGATATCAATATAAATTTGCGATGCGCGGCCAGAGCGGCCACGGACGACTGTCCAGCACAAGAAGTTATGTAGTGAAGTGTAAAGCGTGTATTTCTTTGTGTGCAACTATTCACTGGGCTACGGGTATAGTGCGTATCCCCATCAAGCCACACTCATTAACGTTCTACGCTCTAGCACCGATTGCTATTTGGTAGGCTGAAGGCTGTAGGGAATTGTGTTCAGAGCTGAAGCTCATAAATGACGGTTCACCGAGGGCTGCCTCAAGGGCTGGCATTGCTTCCTCAAATTCGTGCTGGGCCTCTGCTTGAAGTGCAGAGGCTTCTCTTCGCTGCTCCCCCACAACCTCTTCCTCTAACATAACCTTCTTCCTTTCGGCATCAACCAGGGCCTTGTCTGCCTCAACTTGCTGCGTACGACAACCCCGACATTTACGCTTCCAAGCTTTACACGGAGAACGCGATTATCTGGGTCGAAGGTCAGAGTGAATGCCTGATGCGGCGAGAAGCGTAGTGCCAGAATCGGCCCCAAAATAATGGCTGCCACCACATGCCCCAATCTCTATGCTCTGTGCCAATTCCACTGTCATGCTACACCTTTAGCAACGCCTCTGCCTTGACTTGTTTGTCTTGAAGGACTGGCTCTAATTGCTGGAGTTCGCCCTGCAGTTTGTTGACTTGAGCGGTCGCAGCCTCCAGCTGTCCAATGCCTGAACTCATGACCTCCAGCTTCGCTCGGAGACGATCTCGCCGCTCTGCCAGGAGCTGAAACATGACATGTTCAGCACAGAATAGTATGACGTAGGCTGTAGAGGCTATATGTATAGGGATTTGTAGTGCACGCTTGTCTATATTACGGTCCCCTTTAGACTCTCATCAATGCACTCGAAAATGCCTTGCAAAAGCGATTGGGCCTAAAACTGCCTTTGAGCTAAGCCATAAAGGCTTGAACTTCATAGTTTACAATGGAGAAGAGAGCGATGAGGTCCAGGAATGCCTTCGGGGTTGTATAAATTCTTCGGCCGTGTTGCTGTAGGAGCATTTCTGCCTCCTTCTCGACACTACAGTGTATCGCGACACACAACTCCGAGAGGCGCATCTTTGCCTGCTGTTGCTGCTCGTATTGCTGCGCATGCAGCTGCGGCTGCTGGAGAGCAGCAGCAGAGAAGAGGTGTACTGCCACATCTGTGAGGGCAGCGGGGCCCCACACCTCGAAGAACTGCACGGCAAAGGTCTTGGTGAGGCCGGGATACAGCCTGAGTCTGCGGCGCAAGGCCCCCCCAATGGGTGAGAGACAGAGACAAATGCGCAATTTGTTAAGGATATTTTCCTTGAACAGCGAGAGCACCGCCTCAGTGTTGAGAATGCCGGCGGTCTTGATCCCAGAAGTAACGGCAGATGCAGTCAAATCGGACACGATCCTGTCTACAGCGTCTGCCTCAAACAGATCCGGAATCTGCACACATGTTTGTAGGCCTCCAGTGCTAACTGCTAGATATAGATGCTCAACGCAAAAAGGAGGCCCCAAGGCGGCCGCTTAGGGTCATCTAGCTTTCCACCACTAAAGCACTGCTTGTTCTTTAGGTCTAGAGCCTACAGCCAGAGTGTGTTAATCCTCAGGCTTGCCTCTCCAATGTTTGCAATGGCATCTACATCCGCGAGGATGGCTTCCTCTGAGATACGGCTGTCGTTGATTAGGAACAGTGTCTCCTTTCCTCCGCTCAGCCCGGTGCCTAAAAGGACCGCTCTCAGCTCTTCTCGAAACCTTTCTATTGCCATGCTGTTACTGGTGCCATCGCTGATGCTAGTATTTGCACTATTGGGATCGCTGACACTGCTCCCGGGGATCTGCTGGTGGGGGTTTCGCCGAGGCGTCCCCGATGTGTTTGGGTCAACAGCGTGACCTTGAAGTTCTATCTGAAATCCTCAGCACAGCTTAAAACACACGTCTGGAAGCTCTTTTAGCTCAACCACCACTAGCCCTTTAGAAAGGATCGCAGCTAGGGAGTCCCGAGAGCGCGTGAATTCGCATGTATGCCCCTCATCCTCGACCCCCCATTTTCCCCCCGATTCGAACTCGATCCCATGTATAGTCGTGCCAAGATCTCTTCTCTTAGGAACTTCTGAATTGTTCGGTAACCAAGGTGCACCGACCCTTAGTGCGAACTACAATTTCTGATTTGGTTAATGAATCTGTGCCCACACCTCGCCAATCGCACTGGTTTCTTATGCAAACGGTGTGTGTGTGTGTGTGTGTGTGTGTGTGTGTGTGTGTGTGTGTGTGTGTGTGGAGACGCCGTTCGTCGCTATTTACCCAAGCTCGTGACTCTACAAGTGCTTTGTTTGGAAGTTCCCAGCGTTCCCACGGCTTCCCTACCAGTTCTAGGTCCCGAATGCATGCAGCGAGCCTGGCGACGCTTTGCTTGCCCGTCGCCCCCACACCCAGCAGCACCGCGTGTCCTTGGGGAAGCTGCAGAACCCTACAAAGAGCCACAAGGTGCTCGATGATCTCTGAGAAAAAGACAATCTGCTGTGGAGCTACCGCAGCCGCTTCCGGACCCCTCCCCTTCTGCTGCAACCGGCTGACAGCCTCCAAGTTTGCCGCCTCAAGGAGCTTTAGCAACTGTTGCCGAGGAGGCGCCTCTCTGTACGCCTTCTGACCAGGAACAAACCAGTCTCCCCACATCGTGGGAGCCTTTGGCAAGCCCCCATTCGAGGCCTCCGTGTAGCAGAGCTTGCGAGCTACAATCTCCGTCTTTTCTCCTTCCAACCACTGCCGCTCGTCGGGTCCCATCAGGCGATCTCCAAAGATTCGTGATGCCTCGTGTAGCCACAATCTGAGACAAATTCATATGAGCCTACACGACACAGCTTCGAACTTCTAGATGAAGCCAATCCAGTTCACATTGCTGCTATGCAGCACCTATGAACAGCTTAGGGAATCGAATGGGCAAACGTTTCCTAGGAAGACGCAGTAACCTTGTAGCCAGTGCAGTATGCTACAAATTTGAAGCATCACCTGGCGATGGCATTTCTTGGAGTAAGAGCATTAGCATCTGCTGTGAGGAGGCCCTGGAAAAGGCCTTTAAGGTGTCGGAAGTTGAAGAGATAAACTGGCCGCGACGGGGTAGGCAGTAGAGTCTCCTTCACCCGACGATACAGCTCTACGCAAAAAGCAAAAACCACCATTAAATCTTGGATTCTCATCTCTGGCAGAGATGTGGAGCCCGCAAGTTCTGATCGTTCGCGGATCCCAAATAGAGCATGTGCACCGACAGAATAAAGTCTGAGGGTCTTACCAACGCTGGCGCTGACAACGGACTTGGCACGGACGCGAATCTCCGGATTGACTCCCTGAGGTGAAACTTACCAAGTCAGACTATTAAATCAAGCCCAGCATTTCTCTTACTAAAGAATATTCTCTAGTTTAGCTAGTGGGAAAATGTAGGAATTATGTTTGAATTCCAAATTTTACCACGTGTGCGAAATGTGTATCAAGCAAGGCAAGAAACATTTTTTGGCATGAAATTTCATCCGGCTCCGCAACAAAGAGGCTGTGGAAGTGTCGAGAAACCCGGGAGGGGAGAGGCTGCCTTCCCGTGGAAGGAGATGCCGCAGAAATCACAAATTGCACTCGCTCCAATCCCTTCCAATAAATGCGCTTTCTGTCATAGAACCCCTGAATGTAATAAAGTACAGAGCTCAATCTTCCGCATCGTCCGTAAACTGGAAACCCAAGCAACCGTTTACAGGCGCTCACTAGTTGGCAGCTAAATACCTCTGCTATACAGAAAAAGAAGAATTATTCTTTCAGCAGCCCACTGTCGCCCCAGAGCGCTTAAAGACTTTGGTTAGACGGATCAGTGCTGGGGTTGCACTTTGAATTCCTCCATTTGTCTGAGAAGCTCTGCAGTGGGCTGAGAGCCATACAAATCCGGAAGAGGCAAATTGGCATCGTCTATCCATACGATACAATCTTGACTGGCTGGGGGTCCTAGCTGCAGCCGAATATCCACAAACCCTAGACCCGCAGCTCTAAAAGAGTCAGGCAGCTCCCCGGTTTGCTATAAATCGAGGACACCGGCATACAGGAGTACTACAGCAGAGCCTACAATGCATCGCTCAATCTACTGTATTGCTGTCTGTCATTTTCTGAACAGGGCCGTGGGCATAGGGTCTAAAGTTTTACCATGGCTTTTCTTTTTGTCTCGAGTTTGGACTCTATTAGAGCCTGCACAGTTGCAGGCTGCATGTGGGAGGAGAAGCTCTGAGTAATGACGAAACACTCTTCTCCCTCCCGTCTCTTGCGCAGCGATTCCCTAGCTAGCACCGTCTTTCCCGACCCACTGGGGCCTAGAGCAAATCATAAACTCATATTATAGTTCCTAGCCCTCATGCAAACGCTGATGGGCGTGTGAACTCTAAAATCCCTTATATCTAAAACGTAGCGCCGTGCTGGAAGGGCAGTAAATTATAGTGAATACAGTCAGTGGCTTCAAGAATGCTGCTAGAAAGTTTGTACCTGTAAGAAGAATTGGGACTTTTCCTCTTGTGAGTATCTCCATGAGGGTGAGAGCACGGACTGTCTCTTTGGTTGGAATGAGCAGAGTGTGAAACGATTGGCTTGGATCGAGTTTGAATTCAGGGATCGTTTTCTCCCAGAGTACGAAGTAGTTCTTGAGTCTCTGTGCTTTTTCCATTGCCTCTGGGCTATTTAGGGTACTCGGATTCTCTTGGCTCTGAGGAGGCTTGTCTGCTATGAAATCATCCTCGAATGTATGCGCAGCTAAGCTCCTGCAATGGCCAGCCTTCCTCTTAGAAGGCGACAACTCAAAATTAAAGCAAAAATCTATTGCGTCTCCGCCTTTGGGCAGCAATATATGGCCGTCAAACACGTCCTCGCAAAAGCGGGAGAATGCCTTTTGAGTCCCCGGATCGGCTCCGCCGCCAACGGTCCAAACAAAGCAGAAAAAGAAGCAGGGGGCTGCCAAAAACAACAGCTGCTCCGAGGTGTACAGGCACACCGCCGCTGCGGCGTTAACCGAACTCGCGCGCTGGGAGAGGTGGCGGCCTGATTGAACACAGAGCTCAAGCCTCAAGCCATGAAGCTTGTTCTCTCAAGCCCTCAATGTGCTCTGGCAAAACGATTTTGAGGGGACACTTTATGAGCCCTACACATGGAGTTTGGAGCTTGATTGCCACCCTAACCCCCGCGTCCAGGTCTGTGGGTGCCTTCTAAAATCTAGCGAGGGGTTATGTAATTAGTTTTCAGCGTATCCGTACTCTTCGCGTCACTTTGGTTCTTGTTGTTGTTTTGTCTCTGTGCTGCGGTACAGGGGTCCACCGGAAGCTCGAGTAGTGCGCCCAGCATACGGCAGATCGACGAAACAATAGAGACGGATGTTGGTTTGCAGTGGCTGTTTCTGCTGTAGCTGCCCTCAGCATCCCTAGTGAGTCGGTCCGCCTGCAGAAAGGCCTCACATGGCGGGATAGAGAGGTTAAATAGCCCCCGCAGGGTCTCAATAAACTCTTTGCACACCCTGTCTCTCAGCCTGCATAAACACCAACACAGAAGACAGATACGGCACGTGAGGGGCGAAGAAAGGAGCAAGACGTCGTCTGTACCTCTGTTGCTTTACCGTAGCACATGGTGGATGGAAAAGCGGGGCGAAAACTGGGTGCAAGAGAGTGCCAACAGAAAAGTCGGGAGGGGCAAAAGCATCGTGCACTTGTCGGTCAGACCTGGTAAACCAAGACTCCATGACGTCTCTCCAATGAAGTGCCTGCTGCGTGGCGAAGAGCATTCCGCAGCGGCTGACAGTTGCGGGAGAAGCCGCAGAGAGGTCGGAGACTTCGAACAACAAACGGATGGATGGTGTCAGCTTTATGCGCTCGCCTACGTGCAGCCATAAGCATGCAAAGTGCACCCAGTAAAAACTAGGATCCAAGCAGAGATGCACCGTATCTAAGGCTGGAAAAGGTTGCAATTTGGAGCGTCGAACTTGCTCTGTATGTTGACTAAAAATCTATTGGTCCGGGTCTACCATTTGAAAACACCTCGACCTAACGCCTGAGTCATAACCCTAGACTCTGATATCCGATTTCTAAAACCTTGCTCATTGGCGCGAGACCTAGCGAGCTTAACCCCAGGCCTTATTCTTCCTTGCTTTTCTCCTGACCGTTGGCAAGGCAGAGCATTTGATTGTCGTCCAACACGGTGTTTAAGCACTCAACCCAAAGGGAGTCGATAGGCCCATCAAAGAGGATCCACTGGTGTGCCGCGGGGCTTTCACTGTAAGCAAAGTCCCTCAAAATGGCACTAGATACACCATCTTTCCATTCTTTTGTCATGGGGTTGAACTCCCCTAGTAGCTCGGAGATCTCTAGAGCCTTGGGATTCAGCACTCGGCAGTGTACAGTGTCCTGGAGCTCCGCGGAGCGTTCTCCGCTTTCGCTCGGGCAAGGTCCACCGTCTTCTGTCTCTCCGTCGGAGTCGTCGGTTGAGGCGTGAGTGTCTCTGCTGCTTTCCAAAGGCTCAGTTTCCGTGTCGATCCCTTCGATCACGTTTCCTGGCTGGGAAAGCGCAGTGTACTGGGCCTTTTGGCTCGCCAGTGCAGCAGCCAAAGACGAGATAATACTGCTCTTACCTGACATGGCTTCTCCAAGCAAAATCACGCCCCGCCGGGACTTGAGTAGCTGATGCAGGTGTAACGCCATCTGCACGTTCTCTTCCCTGGGAGTTAAGCTGGGATCAGCACGAGAGCACCGCACAAACCAAAAACCCAAATCATGGACACAGAATATGTGTGCAAGGGTCACTGCCGCTTAGCATTTACGGTTCCTAGGGTGCGTACTCGAGGTTTGTCATGGCCTCGGTGATGGCGCTCGTGAGGACTGTGTCTCTGCTTCCCTCTTGAGGGACCGTCGGGAAAAAGTCAGCGAGGAGGGCATAAAAGATGGGGCGATCCTCTGCAGTAAACTTGGGCTCATTAGATTCCCTGATCATGCACAGTGAGTAATGCAGGGGGCTGCAGTACCTGCCTTCTCACATATGGCTCTAAGCAAATGTTACCGGCAGGCGTCATCCTCATGCCATGCACATGAGGCTGGGGACGGATGCAAGAAAAAGCTGAGTCATCGGCACAAAACCGCGTGAATGACACGTTGAAAACTACAAAACCTTTTACCATTTTTCACCGCAAGCCAGTTCTTTAAAGGCACACTGTAGTGTAGCAGCTTGCGCTGCGAGTAGTAGTGTGGTGTACAATTTCCAAAACGAGGAACTCTAACCTGATGGCTCGGGCCAGGGCTGCTTCTTCGGAGTCGCAAGCCCCGCTGCGCCGCAGTTCTCCCGCCCTCAGAAGGGCTGCTTTGGCTGCCCGAAGTCCAAAGTCGTAGTGCACTTGAGGAGACAGCTGCATGACTCCACAAGGCCAAGACAGAGCGCTAAACCCTAAACACGCAGCTATAGGAAGGAGAAGCAGGCAATGAGCAAGAGAGGCACCCAGTGGGGAGCAGAAAGGTATAGTTGCGCACCTAGGCACAACAAGCAGCAAGCAGCAACAACAAAATACAATTAAGACACCACTTAGACCGTTAGATATAGCCAACGCCGAATGCTGTGCTGCGCGAGATCGGGTACTTGTTCTGAACAGAGTCTGAAGAACTTCACGAATTTATTGGCGAGTAGCTTCGAATCGTTGAAGCCCTCGGAGAATATTGTGATTTCGGCTATCGTTGCAAAGTCCGGGATGACCATGGAAACGGGGCGAAAGAGCATTTGGAGGTTATCTGGCAACTCGGCCCTTCCCGCGTAGTTGGGGTTTAGGGTCACAAAGACGCCGCAGCTAAAACAGCCTCGCGGAGGGGCAGATGTCGCATGAGCTACACGCATGTCTCCTTGCTCCTAAAAGAAACAGGAAGGACCATGATTAAGAGCCTTAGCACAAATATCGAACTATGGGGCGAGAACAGAGAAAGAGAACCAAGCCTCCTCCAGAGAGAAAGTCAGGGCGGAAAGAGTGTTCCCAGGGGTACAGCCTCCCAAATTCAATGACGCGGATATATTTAGAGGCTTCCTCAGAAACTCAAATACGCAAAGCATGTGCATTTACGTGGAGGCACGAAGATCCTCTGTAAACGCACACACTGCCCAATAGGTCACGCAGACATGCGCACATAAACGGCACTGAGGGCTCGATCTCCTAGGACCTCCCTTGCCTCTAGCATACAGGTATATTTTAAGGTGTTCGTATGTGACCTAGCTCGCTTGGATCTCCAAAGCTTGTGCGCATAAATGCATGCACGTGTATACATATATGTAAAATGTCAACCATAAACAAATCCAGCTTCCTACTTTGCTCTGAACTACGGCATGTGTAGGCTCCCCAGCTCCTTGGGCTTTCATGAGCGTGTGGCGCATGTTCAGCAGCTGCTGAGCCACCACTGATAAGACTTCTATATCCAACCGGTTGAACTCGTCCAGACAAGCCCACGCCCCGCTTGCCATAACTCCTTAAGACGCACACACATACGCACGCACGCACGCACACACACACACACACACACACACACACACACACACACACACACACACACACAACATCTGTGGACCTTTTTTTGTGTATGCTACGTCCTGACCTTGGAGAGCAAGCTAATTTTCAGGCCTACATGCAAATAATTAGGAATACATAGACATGAATATGTAGCTCTAGCAACTACCACTTTAACACGCAAGCGCTAATGCACATCTACACCTTTATGCAGGCTGAGCTGCAAGCAGGCAGGGACTGCATGGTGAGCTCTCCACATGCGCGCATTAGCGATTGGCATGTACAGCATCAAAAGCACAGGACAGACAAGCAATCGTGTCAAGATGCCAAGCATTTTACCAATCGAAAGGCAATTACTTGTGCACTCGGCCAACAGAATGGACGCTAGACGCCACAGCTCCTTTAAGATGAAGATTACCCCAGACGGTAGAATATCAGCTAGCCAAGCAACCAGCCATGGACGAAAGAGGGCGGATGTTTGCAGACCCGAAGAAGAAAGCAACGCATACAAACAAGCTCGGGCTCTCATAAACTTTATCTAAGGCCTTTTTGTTAAAGGCGGACAGACCAGCGAAAACTTTATCAAGGACATAAAGATCGACGGCCTCAGAACAATTCAGTACGACACAAAAGAGCGCTAGAACCTTTGAGAGCTCCTTCACGGATTCCGTTTTTCCTGAGCCTGCTGGACCAGCGATGCTGCTGTTTACGCATAACTCTTTAAGTGCAGCTGAAATTCACAAATCACATGCCGCAATTGATGACAAGGCGCAATTAAACCATGCATCATATGCATATTGAGGGCTCCTTTGTAAATTCTCCTCGGCAAGATGCAGATGACAGGTCGCAAAGTGCGAGGCACTGCCGCAACGGCGAAACCACAGCTGGGCTTGGAAGACTGGTGTGGGATTGAGGCTAAAAGCGCTGCTTCCTATTTGCCGTTGCAGGAAGGGACCGAGTTGCCAAGACCTTTTCTCTTGGAGCCATCTTAGAAGCTTTGGCGGAGACTTTAGGTTTCAAAGCGTGCTTTATGCCTCACTAGTGATTGTGAGCCAGCACCGATCGGTCAGGGGAGTTATAACAAGTCTTTGCGGTGCCCCCAGGTACTCGTGTCCGTATTCAAAGATACAGGAGAGCTGGTGCACAACTGTCGTCTCGTTTTGGGAATCCCAGTAGTGACGCAGTTGTTTCTGCCATTCAAATCTAAACGCCAAAGACCACAAATTTTTGAATGTAAGACTGGCACCTCATACATTTGTTAGCAAGCTTCCCAAACTAAAGATCAGACGTGCAAGCGCCACTTTGAGGAGTCTAAACCCCAAGGCGTTGACCCCTGACCTCCAAGCCGTGGGTAGTCGACCTTTAAGGCCCATGGAATCGTTTTTGCTCTCTCCGACGTACGCTTCTGAAGTTGTGATGCGCTCTTTGATGAGAGTCTCAATGACATCTCTATTGTGAAGGGTTTGGATGGCAAGTGCCGAGACATTTGCTCTTTCAAGGGGTGTGAGGGAGGACCGCACAAGCTCAGTGAGCTGCTGCAGCTCTTGCAACTGCTGCATATGCACGCTATGGAGCCTTTCTTCCTCTCCTGGGAGAACAAGTGAGAATTGGAAAAGCACAAAATTTGCTCCCTAGTCTTAGAGTGCTCGTTAGAGAGCCTCCGGCAGCACGAGTCTCGCACTTGCGCAGAGTAAATGCAGAGGCAGCCTTAAAATTTTTGGACTAGGCACAAGGCCATGGCGAACCTCGTAGGGCTTCTTCAACGTCAACGGTCCAAAAGACTTGCAAAAGGCAGGCGGCGACCTGTGCGGGGGTTTGGAAGATCCAATCTTTCTTGGGGTGTCCGTAGGCTTCAGCATTTTTGTGTTTTATAAGTTTCTGCAGTGTCCTGACCATTGCAGTCTCCACTTCAGATAGCCACTTTTCAACAGGGCCTCGTAGTTTGAAGCTTTTGTGGAACAATACTCGCTCCCCCTCGGCAGACACCATGCCTGAGCTCAAACGGGCAATTGCTTGAAAAGCTGAATGTCAAATTTGTTGATTTTATGTCTTCAAAAGGCAGCAGAGTTGCCGTTGATCGGTAGAAATTACAATTGAGCGTTTATGAATCCAGCTCTCACGAATCTAGAGAAAAAGTGATGGTGTGTGGGGTGTAGCTTAGAAATTCTGGCGTAGGACCTGCAAGATCCGGGCTTTTCTTGTCTCCTTCCTGCCAGAGGCTGTGAAGGTTTGCAAAACATTTTCTGACGATAGTTTCAACGGCATTTAACTGTCTCCCTTGGCTGACTAGCTCCAGCAGCTCCCCATTGGAAAGGAAGTAGAAACGCGGGAAAAGCTCACGCTTGCTCTGCAAGCACATCGCACTTTGAAAGTAGCCCTAGACGAAGGCACTTTTCGAAATTTACGAAAAACGCAAAACGCCTCTAAAACTGGCCCTGCGATCCAAAATCCTAAATGCTTCGCGTTGCAGCCATTTCGCTGTAAATCCCAAAGTGTGTGCTCAATACCACGGGTCCAAGCGCTCTGAAGAAGCCTTTGGCTCACATGCGATCACGTTTTGCATTCAATAATGAAAGATTAGGATGTCGAGCTACCGTTGAACATTTTCACCACATCATGTTGGGCTTGAGGTAAACCAATCAAGAATTGGTATACAGCACTCAGGGGCGTATGGGGTTTGCTCTCTAGTTTGCCGCTGACCTGAAGGTAGTCCTCAAGTCCACGTTTTACCTCATCGAGGCGTGCATTCATATCCTTAAGTGCTTGAAGTCTCCCCTCCTTTGTGCACACAGCGAGGCAGATGTTGTAATCCTGCAACTCGGTACATATAGCCCGCCATTGAGTATCTACCGCGGCAAACTTCGAAGCTTCGCAGGGCAACTGCTTTCTTATGTCAGGAGATGCAAAGAGCGCCTGAAGAGATATCCAGTTCGTCTGTAGCGCCATCCAGTCCTCCAGAGTGTCTTGCACAATCGTGAGCTCCCGCTGTAAGTCCTGTATTTCGCTCCGAATAAAGGAACCGAAACGGGAACCTGACAGACATGTTCTTGCGCAACATTTCATACGATCTAAGGTGTTTGTCTTTTGATTTACTCTTTGGACCCGATGCAGTGCAGTTTCAAACTGTGCGTCACGGAACTTGGTGTCGAGCGAAGGACACTAAAGTTCAAGGACATGCTGAAGGTATACCTGGAATACCCGTCTTAAATCCGCATCCCAACTCCCTGGGCCTGCAATCATCGAGCTTACCTGCAATGGTATTCACGCTGACAAGGGAGTCTTCCAAGGTAGCGATCACGTCATCCAAACTACCAAGAATGGTGATTTTGTCCTTAGACACTCTCTGAGTGGCAAGCGGCAGCTGTAGTGACTCCCAGGTGCGTCGCACAGCGAGCAGCAAGCTTGCAAGTGCCTCCTCAGCAGTCGCGTCAGACGACAATGTCTGCATTGCACACCTTATACCAAGCGCTCACACTGTGCATTCTAAACACTACCAAGTCAGAAGCATTCTGCACTAGGAGATCTCCCGATAAAGTAGTGTTGATGTTACAGGTGGAAGCCTGTCAGCTGCTCGCATCATTTATAGGTTCCAAATGATTGTGTTATCGCCTGACTATGAGTTCCGATGTATCTGCGAGCCGTTGAATGACTCTAAGGTCCATCAGAAGCATGCCTTCATTCTGTATATTTGTTTCTTCTCCCAGAAGCATGCTGATGACATCCCAATGTCTCTGCCTCAGTGCCGGATTGCGGAGGGCCTTGCCAACAGCCAATAGGTCCCTGAACGCTGAAATGTCCCCTTGAAGACACTGAAAAATAGGGCGAGACCCTAAGGTGCTTGCCAAACTCTGCAGGCGCTTAGTGAAGCCCTGACATGATGCAAAACCCACCCATGGTGCGGCGTAATATATTGCACCTAAAATGTAGGGCACCCTACAGGCTACACCCTAAGCCTTTGCTGAGTAGGTATGTGGCAGCCGTGTGTGTATCTATACTCGCATTTGATAGAATTGCGATTTAAGGTTCTAAGCAATCAGGTCCTCCAGTCCTTTGGGCTCAAGCCTTGAGGTGTAAAACAGAGAATTTGAGTTGATTAGGTTTTACCTGAGCAGTTTCCTGTATTTTTCTAATGTCTGCTTGCCAGAATAATTCTTTTCCAACTGCACCGTCAAATTCTATCCAGTCACACTTTAGCTGGATACATTTTTCTAGGGCCTCCGTGATCTGCACGATCTCTTCGAAGCCTTCAAATGAGGTTGTGTCCACCCTCAGAATATCTTCACAGCTGCGAAGACCACAGACCCGATTTCCAAGTGTTAGTACATTTTGTGCAGCCTCTACCCAATAGGCCTAAATGTACTTAGGTGCTCAAAGGACGGCTCTCCCTCCTTTCCAGAGCATCTCAATAGCAAGCCACTGGCCGGCATGATGGAATGACGGTTTGAGCCTTTTGGTTTGCTGTGCGGATGTTACCGTTTACATCTGTCGACATCCGCTGCAACATCTTCGACTTGCTTCTTCATGGCGAGGAGGCGAGCCTGAGCCTCTTCTGTCTCCGTGGCTGCATCATAGAGCTTGGGGTCATCTATTTGTTGCTGCAGCTCTGCCACTTTTGCTTTCGTCGATGGCACTGCCGCCTGCAGTTCCTCCTGAAACCGTTTCGTGCTGTTTTCTACGGCATAAGAGGCGAACTGTATCTGAGTACTGAACAACGAAGAGCATGTACGTAACCTTGCGGTTTGGCGCGTTGAGTTCTATGTTGTGCGCTCAGTCAATGGCTCCAGAATTCACCATTTCAGTTCGCAGCATATTATGTTATTGAAGTTTTGGGATGCATTTACTTTGTACAGGGCGACAGGGTTTCTGGTCTACTTATCAGCAACTTCAGAACCAACATCCAACGCTCTCGACGTAAGCGACTAGGACACAGGCATTACGATTTGAAAGTTTCGACTCGGGTATTTTGAGAACAGATGCTGTGGTCTACGAACTACGGTTCAGAGTTTACCGTAGTGCAGCCAGTCCTTGTGAGAGTTCAACGAAAAGGGCTTTTGTGGCTGCTTCGATTCTCAAGGATGATCTTTTCAGGAGGTCCAAAATCTCTGAGACACGGAGGGAGCTCGCCTCAATGGCCGGAAAGGTCGTCTTGCGGGTTTCAGCTATCAAGCAGTTAAACTCTACGTACTGCGACACGCAGAGAAAGAGGCGAAGTTGACACTAGATATCTAGCAAGTCATATTGGAAGGAGGTCGCGGTAGACTGCCAGGGTAGTAATAGAAAGAGAATGATGCAGGGGCAGCAAGTAGAGACCGGAGGAGAGGCTCTGGATATGCACATGAGCACGAGGGTGATTGCGCAGGCATTAGTAGATGCTGCTTCGTGACATGTCCATTGAACAGAGGCTACATAAGCGCCTTTAAAGCGTGAAACAAACCGAAGTTCCCAACACTCGTGCGCGTTTGGGCCTACTGCGTTTATATCTTCGGGGACGGTAGTGAGCTTTGCATTTGTTGCAGATATTTCCTGGAGGAGCCGTGTCATGCTGTTATTCGCCAGCTGAGGTGCACAGGCCTCACATCAGAAGACGTAAGGCTCTATAATAGAACCATGATAGCTTTTTGTTGTTCCTGGGAAAATGAGATCTGGAGAGAATCGTGAGCGCCACCGAAATTTCATGAGAGATCAGGTTCAGGGCCAGCACTGCAGCGTGAGGCCTGCCTGAGGGAGGTACGCTTGGATCATTCCCATCGCTCTCTTGAGGGAGGGCAGGAGGGTCTTCTGTAGCTTGGAGATGTCCAGGCAAAAGAGACCCCGCGGAAGCTGAGGTTGTGCAGCTCCCACCGCCTCGGCGTCTCGCTGCCACCCTGTGAGGGTGCGGCTGCACGCACCCCCAGCAACTTCCAATGCGTTAGTGCTGTCTATGTAGGGGTTTCTGTTTTTCTCTGACTACCTCTGCCTCTTGGAAATCAGCTACGTGAATTGTTCAGAAAACACCAGTACACATGCACAGCCTACGGGCTAGACACTACAATAAGGGGTCTGAAGCGCAGGCTCACTCGAAGTCTGACACCTCCATTCTTTCCAGAGAGCCAACGGATAGGGTTTCGGTGTGGTTGTAGACGTCAACGTATTTCTGCGCACGACAATACCTCCTTCCTAGTAAAAATCCCCTGTGCAGGTTCGCCTAAATCAGCGGTTTTGGACGTAGGTAGCCCCCAGCTCCTACCATTGTTTGAGGCTCTTTGAGTAGTCGGAAAGCTGAGGGGCCATATATCAGGTCTGTTCATCTAAATGTTTCCTTGTACGGGATAACTGCTGTAAAGGGGCTTCCTTGTTGTTTGGGCAGCCAATGCGAGACATCCGTTTTGAGAGCTTACGTTGAATTCTTCAGAAGTACTCGCAACTTTGTCAAACAGCCTCTCGACAAGATCTAATGCCTCTCTGGTAAGCTGAGAAAGACCAGACTCCTCGCTATGCAAGAACAGAGGAAAAGACCGGCATGCTGTCTCCTCTCCTGACGAATCTGATTGCACAGGCCGCAGCTCAAAGCCTTATTATACAATTGATGTTATCAAGCAGGCGTCTGAGCCCTTGTGACTTAGCCTACATGGTCAGATCTGCTGCTTTCCCCTACAAGTTCCACCGTCGACCACAGAAGCACGACACGCTGCCTACTTTAACGAGTCTCTATTCAAGGGCATCGCATGTTGTTGAACTCAGCGAAAGTGACAGCTTGACGCCTACCAAATCCAGTGAGAGGGCTCGTGAAGGCAGCAACTTCTTCGGCAGTGCGGAAAGCTGGCGTAGAGGAGAGGATGGAATACGTTTGCTGTAGAACGTCGCTAAAGAATGCGGCAAAGGCGGCCCTAAAACGCATCAGTACCCGCCACACTCTGTTGCTACGTCTTTATGGCTATGCCTCGCTTACAATTTAGAGAGCTATCTTTCTCTCTTTTTCTGTTTATTTATCATATTATGTGGTCGTTTCCCTGTGTTGCAATCGCCTTCCCCTACGCTCTAGGTCTGCGTTGGTGGCTTCCCAGGTGCCCTCTCTGCTGTCCTATATTTTGCACTCCCCCTAGCTCCTTTTTGCAGCCTTGAGGTTTGCTACTGCTGCCGTTTTGCGTCTCTCCCGATGTTACTACCCCTATTTCATCCCTCGCTTGTTTTACGCCTCAGTCTTGGGGCCGCTGGGTGTTCTGCGTCTCCTTATGCTCGCATTTACTTTCTGTCGATGTCGCCGCTGCTATATTTGCCGAATCAGGCAGTTTGCTTTCACGTTCCTACATACTAATTGAGGTGCAGCAAGCCCCAGTAAACCGTAGGCCCGTAGGCCCAGTGCATAAATGCTGCAGATACAGATGTTTGTGCACACTAACTTCGAGGGGGAAATGGTGATGCCAGTCTTTGCCAAGTTCAGCTGAACCACTAAAAGAGCCTTGTCCGGCGTCGGCTGCAGCGCGGCGCCCAGTGTTGCTGCTGCTCGGCCCCTGTTCTCCGCCGCCTTCCACAGGCCTTGCTGCATCCGCCGCCGCTGCTGCTGCTTCTGCTGCTCCTGTGGATCCTTAACCTCCTTCAAGGCAGTATTCTCAAATAAGACCTATAGCGCACAGCCGGAAGACATTGAGATCAAATGTTCATCAAGGCGATTAGAAGGTCGCTCGCACATCCCATCTCCGGCTAGCACGAATGTCGGTCCCGAGTCATTTGCCCAAGTCAAAACCGCAAGCCATCTTGGCGTACGAGCCCCTCAATAATTCTTTTGGTAGCTATCCTGGCAAAGTCGATCAATGCCGCATCGAAGATGTACTCTGCCACGCGAATAAACTTTATGAGCTTCCTGCACTGCATGCGGGTTGTCGCCTTCTCGGTGTAGGAAACCACTCCCTCTAATCCCCCTGGGCTCCAGTGGTGCCGTCGAGCCCCAACACCCAGCGGATCGTGCCCCAAGCGCTTTTCTAGCCCTCTAGCTGTGCATGCACACACATCGACGACGCTCTATCCCGTAGGCCTGCGCATCCACGCTGCAACTTGGTGGATGCGGAAAGAAACTGAGTTAAGCGGCTCAGTCACCGCAAACCTTCCCATCTACAGACTAGGATTTGGAATTCAGGTTTTACGACTTAGAATTGGGGATTTGCCTGGCTGTTGAATCGCGCTCCCGATTTGGCCTCCTGCGAATCCGCTGCAGTGAAGGAACTCTCGCAAGGAGTTCCCACAAGCTTTTTGGATCTGAGCACAGGCATTAGAACCTAAATGTCTGAGTCTAGACTCATAAGGCGATCCATTACCTGTCAGGCGTAGCCGCTACAGTCCGTACTCTCACTCTGGAGGCCGTGAGCTGTACTCGCTCGTCTGCCCTCTCTCACCTCAGCCATGGCTGCAGTCCAGACACGTTTGATGTCGGCAGCAAGCTGCTGCCTTCGGCTCCTTTGCAGCTCCTCCAGCTGCTGCAGAGAGAGGGTAGCCTCCCCCGTGGCTGCCAAGATGTGCCATCCGCCGAGCTTGAGCCCAAAAGCGCGGACAGCAAACAATGCCGGTCGTAGCATGCAATCTAAAGAAAACAGATTCTTCTCCAGCACCTCCGCGCAGGTCCTGCGGATAGGCAGGGTATTCTAGTGATTTGGGGGGGATTGAGAACATCGGGAGGCTGATATTTTTGCGTATACCTTTTCATGTGTAAGGCTCTCATCTTTACCACTTCAGCCGTGCTCAGAGACTCGTGCTGTGTTTATTGATTTGTAGCTTTCAAATTAAGGATTTATAACTGGCAGCTAGTGGCACGACCTGAATCTGAGTGTCCTCATAGCGGCCTTCCACATGGCCACGATCCGCCATTTGGGGTAGTTCCTAAAGAACTTGACACTTGCAAGTCGCGTGTAGAGCTCTTGATCTCTACGCCATTGCTGGAGAGACAGAAAATCGAGGGCTCTTCCGTCGCGATAGTGTACCACTCCCCGTGAGGAAAGCGTGAGATAGTCCTTTCGGTTCACGCGATCAAACGGCACTATCTCGTAACTGTAGGGACCAATCCTGCGTGCCGGAAACCATTCATGCGCCCTAGCGGTTAACAATAGAGGTCCAGACTCTAAGCCCAAAACTTAGCTGCCGTCGCAGGTCTCTACTCCAGCAGCTCAGCGGCGTTACCAGAGAGACGAATAGTGCCAAATTGAACTGACAGACGAGCAATTTAGCAGAGCACTAACAACATAAGCAGGCGCTGGTTCAATAACGGTCGCTCTGATTGGGGAAGGAGCAGCTAACCTGTTCATATAGCAAAACTCTTCTGCTAGAGACCTGTGGCCGAGTACCAAATCAATAAAGTCCGAAGGCTCTAGAAGTGCTGTTTGCCGCTGCTGCTGGGTGCTGCTCGTGTCTGCCGCAGCAGCGTTTTCTTGCTGAGTCAGGAAAGACAGCGTCTCACAGTCGTCTTGAGACGATGCGCACGCAGGCAAAGCAGCAGCACCAAGAGCAGCACTAGCATTGAAAACAGTAAGAGCGAAAGTGGTGGCAAGTGTAGCCGAATCATTAGTAGCACGATCCAAGAGAGCCAGCAGCAAAAGCCGCAACAGCAGCATCGTTTGTAAGCAGTTTAACTTGCCCCCCCTTCCTGGCCGTTTCTCGCTGTTGCGTTCGTGTGGCCCTCAGTTTCCCGCTGCACCCCTGCAGCAGCAGCTGCTGCTAGCTCCTTCTGCTGCTCTGCTTTGGCTTCCTTTGCGTCCTCTAACTGCTTCAGCACAACGCAGGTTGGTGCTACGCGGGTGTGGGGCATTGGGTAGCCAGGTGGAAGTGTGTAAGAGGCCTTGCTGCTCATGGCCGGTGGTAAAGCCGGTGTTACTGTTGACGATCTGGATGGCAATGCAGGAGGCGAAGGGGTCAAGGCCCAATTGCCCGCTGCAGAGCCAAGGGCGTGTGAGCCATCGTCCTGTGAGAAAATACAAACCTCAAGCCAGGAATAAGGCCCAAATCTAAGCCTTCAATCCAGGCAATCAGCGTATCAGAGGCTAGATACTGGTATTACTGAAGACTTAAGGACCAGAAAGGTGCATTCGCCCAGATCTGTCTGGAGTATCACCAGCCAAATTCTGCCACACAAACCCCCAACCCTGGTAAGCCTCGACCGTGCGCCTAAAACCGGAAGCGTCAAGCCCTAACACACTTGTCCCGATATCTTGGAGAATCCAACGGGGGGCATCTTCACTTCATCGAAGCACACCCCCGAACCTACCACACGCTCTCAGGTGTATGCCCAAACCTAGATCCGAAGAAAAGCTCTGATTCCTAAAGCCTAGAGTATTTCTGTCTCTCACTCGTATCTTTGGCCCTATAAATTGGGCCTTTGCGGGTTTTAGGCAAATATCTAGTCGATACACGCAAGAATGTTCACTTGGTCTACACGACCCAGCAACCTGGCATGCGAACTCCATAGGTCCTCGTGGAGCATACCAGCCGTTCTATGCCGCGAAAAACGATGCAACGTTAAAGCGCAACACTAAAAGAATTGTAGCTTAAAATAGATTGAAAAAGTAGCCTGAATCTGGCTGCCCTCGATGCATCCATTTTCTGAATCGCTGGGGTCACTCCGGCGGCATTGAAGGGCTTAATGAAGAAGCAAGAGTCAAAACCCTGATCTGTTTTAGAATGAAAAACAGCCTAATTTCATTGAAACTCAGAAACGCCTCATAAGTTGTGGCGGCCTTCTCACCTTATCTCGAAGCAAACGTACATTTTACAGTTGTCATTAGCAGTAGGGTCCAGCACCCCGCTAGAGCATCCATGGTACGAAAATACATTTTGCCCGCTGGGAAGGTTTCTTGCATGCACACAGTCATCAGCTGCCGAAGGAAGATTCTCAGGTCTCAGACTTTTAACCGTGGGACGAAAGCGTTGAACAGGAAAGTTACTAAAAGCGAGTACACTGCCCAAGCCCTATGTAAGGTCTAGAAACCCGTAGGCAATGCCCTGCACACTTAAGACGTGGTACCTTCATGTAAAGAGCCTCAGAGCGTTCTTTTTGTGTGGTTACCAAATACAGACGGAAGTCCGAGGATACAGTGGTGCTGGCGGTGCGAAGGGAACTATATTACGCTATATCCATTCAAAAAGGAGCCTTAGCGGCTTCATAAAATCTCATCAACCCGAAATGCGCGACAGCTGTACAGCTGTATTGGTGGCTGATTAGATGGGTAGCAAATGGGTTCACTAGTATGCGGCAGTATACGCCTCACAGGCATGGGAATACAGAAAGCTGAACACCTGCAGGACCAGGTAGGATGTACCACATCTGTGTGGCTATTTAGTCATATTATTGCTCCCTGGTGTCACCATTCCCCTGGATCTGCGGGAGCAGAGGCGAGCAACAAACTCCAGCGCCAATAGCGCCAGAACAACGCATACAGCCCCAACAACCGCAATTGAGCTGAAGGACTCCTGTAGCCGGGACATCCTTGCGTCTATCCATGCCCTACACCATACAAACCACAACCTGTAGCTCGGAAATACACTATTTATTTCTCCCACGCCCCCCACCAGAGGCCGAAGCAACAACATACCCATTTTCCTGCTGAACCGGTGTGCACGCCTTTAGGGCAGAAGATGCATAGCTCCCCTCTGCCACGTTTATCCCCTTAGCAAGAGGTAAAGGACTGGAATTACGGGCACCTGCAAGTGTCATGATAGGGATTTCCTGGACGGTCAAGGCCCCATTGGGACAGAAGAAGGGAGCAGCGAATGGGCTCCTTCAGCAGCACTTCCCCTACCGGCAAGCGCACAAGTCTGTATTCCAGACCGTTCACCCTGCACTACAGACTGAACGTTGAAGGCCCGCAACTGTCGGCCATCCATATTGCACCAGCAGCCGCTTTGCTCAGGAAGGATGTAAACTCCTCCGCGGCTTGGCATCTGGTAAGCTAGCCAGCTCTCCTACAAACCAGCTAGCTTGAGGGTAATTACCTTGTGGGTCGCAGAGCTGAAAAAGGAAGAGCTCTGCATCAGATCCCAACGCATGAAAGGAACCCACGACGTCCCGGGCGCACGCAGCAACCCACCCTGCTCCCAAGCAAACTTCCAAGCTCTGCAGCACTTTCTCTGGAGGCTGCACTGGCTGTTGTTGCTGCCGTTGAGGCCCTTGCTGCACGCGCATTGCGGCAGCTGCAATTGACTGGATGGTGGAGCCAATCGCTGTACCCGGCTCCACAAGGGCCAAGCACGCTGTCCACGCGGGAGGAAAGTTAGCTGATCACAGAATTGCGCATAAAAGCCTGCATGTGTATGCACACACGAAGGAGCAGCTGCCGCGACAGATGCACCGTGAGAAATGGGAAGAAACAGCGTCAGATTTGCGAGCAGCAGTGGTGACCACCGTCAGAGTTGCAGAGGGGGTAAATGGACAACATCATGCGGTCTAAGGCATAGGGGTCTCACTTGGGGTGGACGCCTGAGCGAAGACAGGGTCTGGCGGGGTAAAGGTGCTGGCCGCAAGGGCACCCAGCAGGCAAAAAGCCAGCAGGCGACTAGCCAAGAAAAATACACTTGGAATCTCGAGCCGCCTGCCGCTGCGGCTAGTGGCGTAGCCTTGGTTGGGGCTGACGCGTGTGCTGTGCTGAGCCCTCGCGCTGGTGGCGTGGGTGGGAAACCCCATGCTGGCTCAGACTTTTCCTCTTAAGCCAAGTCGGTCGATCCCTGGTGAGTACTTGAGCCTTTGGGTAGTGGTGTGACACCCGTGTTTGCAGCCTATGGTGAGGGCTTTGCGCCTAAGCGTGCGAACTGTTGGCGCGCAGCGTGTTCGCAGGCCTTGCTGGCAAAGTACATCTCTAAAAAGCAGAAACCATGGTTACTCAATCCGCAGGTGGTTATTCCATATCCCTACACCAAAAAGCCTCATGACAGATGGCTGGTCAACGTTCGGTAGGACTTCGTGCTGGGGGTTGGGTGTACGGTTTATTTAGCCCATAAGTGCAAGTAGGTTGGAAAAGAAGCCACAAAATCCCCACCCAAGAGCCCTCAAGAGCTGCAAAACAGCCCAAGTCTCCGCAAAGAATCAATCCCATAGCCACACTGTGAGTAGAGCAAGGTTTAAGATCTGAGTCTTGCAATAGGGCCCCTCGCATGTGGGTCGGCAAGCCCCGTAGTAGTTGCATTCCATAAATACTGCAGGAAAAGGTTGATCAATGCCGTGCTTTATTTTCTAAGCCCATTACAGAGGATGTAAGTGTCAGCGGTAACGCTCTTACTCCTCGGCCCCCTCGGCGTCCCCGCTGCGCCTTTTCTAGCTGCTGCAGCAAATCTTAAGAGCAAGCTAGCAGCCACAGCTACTGCTAGTGGTGGAAACGGATTCCGCTGCACCTTAATGGTGCAACACAGTGGGAGCTGCGTTCGTGGGAATCGTTTCGCTAGCTACAGCACGCGCTTGCAGCACGTGTGTCAGCAACAGTCCCAGCGCCTAGAGGGACAAAGACAGCAGCAAAGCCACGGGCGGCAGCCGCTGCAAAAGGGGTTAAGGAGCTCTAGATGCGTCGTACTGCTACCCACAGCAATATTCTCGAAGTTCCAGGGCTTGGAATGCACAAAAAATCTGTGGCCTTACACGATTTACGTATTAGGGTGTAGAGCCTAGGATTCAAGTCCATGGTGAGGAGCAAAAGCCGGTGGATTGTGGGGGAGGCGGAATGGACATCAGCGAAGCGGAAAGGCGAGCCTTGGAACCTGCAGGCCTTCACAGAGGTGAGCAGCTAGTTCTATCCCTGGTTGGCTACTCCTCTAGCCATGTAACCCTGAATTCAGCTACCTAACTCTATCTAACTATGTCTATGGGTAGTGGTGTCGTTAGCAATGCCTGGAATGGCCTGAATTTCAGCTCAACTCAATTGTCAGGCCTCCATGGGTCCTTAGATACTAGTCTAATGTCTTTCTGTCTGGGGCGAGCTATCACGAAGGTAGTTTGTTCTTGTCTACCCAGATGTTTCTGTTGCCATGTGGACGCATTCTGAATTCAAGCCTTGATTGTATATCCTTCTTGCTCAGGCACTTCAGGAGACAGTATCAGGGTGCTGGGGAGCAGTAGGGGTAGCATGTTTGCTGCCTCATCTCCGTGTAGTGCACTTAAATAGAGAATCTGGGACGTTCATACTACAAGTTGCACGCGTAAGCAAAAGTCAAGCTCTGAGCCTCCTGGCGCTGCCAAAATTCTTTAAAATGAGCAGGCAACAGTACGGCTGAGTCGTGGGTACATAGATGCGGATCTCTCTTTTTGTTTGGGCGTTCGTGCGGGTAAATACATATGCGCATGGGTGACTATTCATATATGCATTTGGAGCTGTTCCGAATACCTGGCAATATTGTTTGCTTTTGCCTAGTCTGTGAGAAGATCCCTCCATTCCATTCTCAGCCATCTCCTTGAAGGGCATTGCTTCATGTTCTCTCTCGTTCCATGTCTTGGTTTAATTTCTGCGGTGTCCACAGAGCTATCTGCGGGAGCTGTTGCTGGTGCTGATGGCCCTTACCTCAGTGGAGGGCCGAGGGTGCCGTTTGCACGTTTTGCATATCGGAGGGACCTTGCTGAAAGCGCGTCGAAGCGCAGAACAGATGATGCAGCTGGCCTTAGCCAGACAGCTAAAAGAGCTGACAGAGGTGCTGGAGAGCTTTGACTAAATGCAACGTAATGAATATGGAAAGGGAAGAAGGAAAGAATGGAGGGATGAAGAGTAGAGAGAGCCACGGCTCGCTTCGCTGTTTGCCTCGGCGAACCCGAAACGCAACCCTGGTCTTTGCACCTTTTATTTCTGCTGTAATTTGATAAGCTTGGAAGCTACCGCTCATTATTTTATACAAGAAAGACGGGGTCGTATAGTTCGCAGGTCGATAGGTGACTCCTTAAAACCATGGACTATGGGGTGCATATAGCTGCGCACTTCTGTGCCACCATGGACACTTTAGTACGATCTACAGCGCTACCCACATCCCCAGCATTTACAGATCTGCAAATCTATGTGCACCTATACGACAGTCCATCTATACCTATTAGAATGTGAATTTACTAAACTTCCATGTCGGAAGACCCACTTCAATTGGACCTCGCATTCGACTGCCAGAGCGTTTATGCGCTGTACGAACCATTTAGCGCCAATTCGCCTGTACGGTAGCTATGTTGGAAATGGCTTCTGGCCCTGCGTATGCGAGCAGCAGCTCTACAAGCATCTGTGTTGCTTGTTGGTTTTCTGCTTCTGCCTCCCTCAAACAAACGACAGTTGCCTCGCGCTCCTACATGGCGAAATTTAAGGATTGGCACGATTGTCAGAAGAATTGTCGGTGGCACGTCGGGAACTCCCTTTACCTTGTTGACCCTCTGCAGGGCAGCTTCAAAGAATTGCCGTAGCGCTTGTTTCTGGCTTTTCTCTGTTTAAATTCACCCTAGCACTTTAGATGGACTGCCCCCATGAAAACCACCTCACCCAGCTCTTGTTGGCGGATGGTATATTCTTGCGTCAGTTCCTTCATTTCTCTTTCTAGCTCCTGAATTTCGCATATGCGTTTATTAGTGATTTCTTTCCTTCTGGAATTCCATGCATTGCAGATCGGACCTGACAGGCCTTTTCCTGTTCTTGAAACGAATGTACGAGGGATTGCTTTTTAGCCCGCGCGGAATCTAGACACCGAGCGAGCTCCTCCGCCGCATTGTCTCTTCTTTTGTTTAAAGAGGCCAGCAGTTCTTTGATACGAGAGTTCAGCTGCACCTTCTTGCCGGCTGATAGCTGCAGTAACTGCTCGTGCATAGTGGACAGAACAGTCTCAACTTTCTTCTGCTTCTGAGCCTGTGCCTCGGAAAACCTTTAGAGTGAACCACAAATAAGCAAATAAACGCATTTCAGATTTCCTCTATCGTTGTTTTCCCACCTCCGGTGTACATGTTCCACGAATGCACTAATTTTTGTGGCATCGCAGCCAGCAATAAATGCATCCAAATCGCCCAAGCCTTCCATTAAAGAGAAAACGCCTTTCTTAACAGCAAATGTGGACCGCTCTACATATCATGGCAAATATAATCGTTGACTTGCACGAATGTTTATTTAGCGTACGCTCTAAAAGCTTCAAGTGTATGCACAACTCGGGTAAGGTTTGAAGATTCAAAATAACAGCTAGCCAACCAGAACAATCGTGGAATTAGGAGCCGCTTGCATGCCATAATTCACATAATTCTCTCTAGTTCATGTCATCATGTGCATGTTCGCTGTGATATTCATGCTCATGGAAGGTGCAAGCCCTACTTCCAAAACGATCAAAATTGATGAGCTCATTGACAGAAAGCAAGCTGATGTGAGCCTCTAGCTCAGCCGCTGAGGGTGGCCACCGAACTCAAAATCAAGTCGAAGCAAATACGTAGCGCTCTATCTCGGGCCCTCGTAGGGAGACAACCCCCAGACTCAAAACGAAGCTAACAGTGTTATTTAGTGTTTCCTCAAGAGAAGTCCCCCCTCTCCCTGTCAAAGTCCATCACAGTTTCGGGTATGAGGGGCAACGAGCACCCACGGACGCACAACCGTACGCTCCAAGCACTCCGAGCACCCACGGCTAGTAGTACATGATATATAGCGCAGATGCACACAGCATTGCATCGTCTTATATCTAACTAACTCTACAATGCAATAAATAAGGTATATGAACGGGCAAACCAGTCGGTCAGCTCTTTACTAAGTCTTTGTTTTATGCAACTAGTGTAGGAGGAAGTGTGTCAGTGTAGCCTAGCCCGCTACGGCAGGCAGTTGAGGTGAACCCTGAACCTGATTCATATTTTTCCATCCCGCAGCTCAACAGCTACCAGGGAAACGCAGAGCGTTGGCTTCTGCGCTGCATTCCCAGGCTCTAAACGCATGTCGGCACAATTTTAGGACATTAGGCATCAAGGGAAGCTCTAGGGTTTGCCGCATGAAGGCAGTGGAAGAATTCCAAGTTTTGGTCTCCAGATAAGGGCTGCTGCAGCATGATCCTGAGGCACAAGGGCTATTTAGATAGCCATTGAGTCTGCCCCTTTGTCTACCTCGGGGGGAAACAGATATATTTCCGTGCTCTTGTCGGGGATGTAAGAGACAAGCAGGGGCGAACCCAATGCATCTCGTTTGACTAAACTTTTGGGGGTCAAAATAGCCCCATCGAGTCAGTAAGGCTCTATGGGAACGGGCAGGCATATCAGAATGATTTAAAAGAAAGCAGAAGGGAAATGGAAGTACTAAAAAGGGGGCCCTGAATGTTGCGCCTGCAGCAGTGTGGAGCAACGCGGCCATCCCTCGGCAGCAGCAGCAGCGGCCGCGGCAGCAGTACAACCACCGGTAGCATGAGCACAAGCCTCTTTGCATTTGAGTTTTCATACAGAATATCTCAATCGTTGGAAGCTCGACAGACAGCCCGGCTGGTGCTATTCTTTCTGCCGTGTCGCTGCTGCCGCTGCCGCTGCCACTGCCGCTGCTGCGGTTCGCCGAAGCTGCTGTCCAGCGCTCCCGTGCCGCAGCAGCATCTAAACTGTGACTATACCTTATTTGTGTCTGCTGCTCAAAGAGTAAGACACGAGCTTGGATCATAGCAGCAGGCGCATCAACAGCAGCGCCAGCAGCAGCTGCAGCGGCATTCTTAGAGGCGTACTGCAGTTGGTATTTTTTGTGTATCTTCAGTCCTAAACGCTAAGGCATTCATTGGGACTTTGAGGGCCTTCGCGCAGCAGCAGCTGCTGTTGTGCGCTTCCCTCATTTGCGCTGCTGCCGCCGCCGCAAAAGCGGCAGCATCGGATTTCACACATTTCTACGGACTTCAGGGCGCCCCACCTACCAGCTGTTTTACAGAAGTCTCATCACCTCGGCCGCACGGCTTTGACCTTCGCTGCAGCAGCAGCAGTGGCTGCAGCAACAGCAGCAGCAGCTAAGTTTTCAAGAGAAAATGACGTGCAAAGAAGATTACTATGACTACCTCTACAAAAGTGAGTCAGCATATCACAAACTTTCAGATACAAGCATATACACTTATTTTGAATGTGGCGTGCGCCATGACGTGCAAGTTGCCGTGGTGGGCATTGGGCCTGGTGTTCAAAGTGTTTGTTACGGGGTCTCCTTACATCTCCACAGACCTGTAGGGAAGGCCAAGCGCCAGACTTCTACTCCGAAGATTGTGCTTTTGAGTAGCGCATAATAGATAAACCCTTGTTGTGGAGTTTGAAGATAGAGATGTCCTTGGTCACCCACCCAGTTTGATTTTTCCTCTAAGGGTTTGCGGTAGTGTGCTTTCACGGATTCGCCTCTGCTCAGTTGTCCTCATTGGAGACAGTGGCGTAGGGAAGTCCAATATGCTCTCAAGGTAAGGGTTTAGGAATTTACTGGCTTACTAGAACCTAAAGAGCGCAAGCGTGGCCTATGCCTACCTGAAATGCGGATGCAGCCTTAGTATGAGATGCTGGCTTCTTGGCACACCGTTGAACGTCTCTTCTCAGGAAGTAGGGGGTCTTTCCGGATACTTCGTGAGTGTGCAGATTCACGCGGGATGAATTCAACCTCGAGAGCAAGTCGACAATAGGCGTGGAGTTCGCGACAAAGAGTGTGTACTTGGATGAGGGGAAGGTCATTAAGGCGCAAATCTGGGATACCGGTACGAATTGGGGGACGCGGGGCATCTCTAGCCGTAGTTTTTTGCGCTCTTGGTTCGAAATTTTCTCGGTGTTGTATCACGGGTTCTTTCCTTTCTAGGCGAATATGGAGGTGGCTATGGGGGGTGTTCGAGGGTTGCTTTAAAGGGTCTGCTCTTCGTTGTGTACCACAGCTGGCCAGGAGCGGTACAGGGCCATTACTTCTGCGTATTACCGCGGCGCGGTCGGTGCCCTGCTGGTATATGACATAACGAAGCGACAGTCCTTCGACAACGTAAGACTCCTGTTTCATGCAAGGGTGGGGTTTGGGGATGCAAGGCTGGGACTGGCGTGCCGGGCGTTTGTTTGGGCTGCCGGCCTTCTTGGTGTGATGGATGGCTTAAGGGGGATCTGTCCGCTGTGCCTATGAGAACGGTGGGATTTTCAGGTTGGGGATGCGGAGAGGTTCGCCGTAGTTTGTTGCGTTATGTGTCGTGTATCCTCGAGTTGTAGCCCTGGTGAAACGGGTGGTGTGGGTATGCGTTTGCAGGTGGAGCGCTGGCTGAAGGAGTTGCGGGATCATGCGGATCCGAACATAGTAATTCTATTAGTTGGAAACAAGAGTGACCTGCGCCACCTTCGGGGTATTACCCCGGAGGAGGCTACGCGATTCGCGAATCGCGAAAATCTCGCATTCATTGAAACGAGCGCACTCGATGCTACGAATGTTGAGCAGGCTTTCCACCAGATCCTTGCTGGTCAGTGAGGGTAATGGAGGTCTAGGGGGCAGTCAGTGGAGGCAGTTTGGCGATTGCTGACGAAGAGAGCTCCGGGGTAGAGAGGTTAGGGGTTCCAAAAATGGGAGGAGAGGGCTGAAGCATGGGATGTATAGGGGGTTTTTGGACGTGGACTGTGAGGTTTTTCGGTGCAGAAATTTATTTGTTGAGGCAAAAGAAGCAAATAGACGATAACCCTCTGGGAGCGCTCACGCAACCGGGCAGAGGCCAGAAAATTCAAGTAGGCGTGGGCCCACCCATGAGGCATCTTTTACCGTGGACCGCACACACTTCACAGCGAGTCTGCACATGTGCAGACGACCTCCTCGCTTAAGGAGATCACCAATATTGGAAAGAGGGCTTCTCTGCTTTGTGCGACGCGCAGGTTGATGAAGACAACAACCGCTGTATACAGTCGCGGCCCAGCAGGAGAGGGGGCTGCTGCAACTGATTCAGTGTTTCCCTGTGCGGCGACTTATCGAATCGCTGCTGCGGCTGCGCCCTATTTGTGCCGAGAGGGCAGCCTGCGTCAACGGTTGCCCATGTGGCGGCAGCAAGAGCTGCTGCTGCAATGGAGCATGCGGCTGCAGCAGCGGCAACAACCGTAAAGCACAATGACGTACAGGCGCACGGAGACCTGTGTAACTGCCCGACATACAACCTTGCGCTACTGCTTGCTCACTGGGCATGCAGTGACTGCGGCTGTAGCAAGAAGAGCAGCAGCAGGGGTGGCCGCAGCCCTTGCTGCTGCCGCTGCCGCCGTTGCTCGTGCGGTGGATGGTCAAGCAGCAGCGGCGGTAGGGGCAGCAACAGCAGCAACGAGCGTTTATATTTTGCTTGCCCGTGCGTGTGAGGCAGTTAAAGCAGCCGGTGGAAGGCAGCAGCAGCTGCTGCTGATTCAGTATGTCATATACACCGCATGTATGTGTGTATATGACATGTAGGTATATGTGCTTGCAGGTTTATATGTACACAGACAGCTGCTGGTAGAGTTGATGCAATGAGAGATTACTATTAGCGCGCAACGGAAACTGGTACTGGTTCCACTGCATCCTGCTGCTGCAATTGTTCCTGCTGCAGCTGCTGCATGCTTTAGGGAGGAAGTATGCCCGCAAAGCCGCTGCTGCAGTTTCTCAAAGGACGGATATCATAAAGTTAATACATCGGAGATTTATTAAAGCAAACCCAAATAGTTCACAGGATTTACATTAGCATTGCCCGAGAAAGGGTGAAAGTGCCCTACTGCAATAGTCGCTAATTGGGCATTTTGGCGGATTTGAAGCAGTCAGCTACTGCAGTTGCTGGGGTTTTAGTCGCTAAGGACTATGAGTTCCGCTTGGTTGACCTGTCGCTTCTGCGATTTAATCTTGCCACAGCTTGTGGATTCAAAGAATGCAGTGATGGAGGTTTGTCTGAGGACTTGGGTTTGGCCACGGCCATGTGCTCGATATGTTGCCTTATGCTCGCTTCCCTCGCTCCTGCTCTGCTGCATCTTCGCCGTGAGCCCTGCCATCTGTGTTGGCTTTTGCTCCTGTTCCCCGTTGTCTCGCCCTCGTTTTTCGCGCTCTCGCATTTCGTGTCGCATTGTTTCTTCGCACGGGGAAGACAGCTGCATATGCAAACGGAAACCAACACGAATATATCAGGACTGACAAAAACAAATCACAGAGATCATCCGTGCAGAGAGAGTCCTAAGCTGGGTGTGTATGTGCATCTGCCTGCGGCCCTTTGGTGAGCCCGCTCAAAATGGGTACCTCTCACCTTGTCTCCCCTCTAATTGTTTACTCTGCTGTGTATGGGGCACATACACGTATGCGCACTTGTGCGTATAGGCATTTTCAATGCTTGCAACTAGTATGTGCACAGGCTACGCTACAATGAACTCGATTGGGCTGCAGAGTAGCAGCGTTACCAGTCCGTTGAAGAGCCGAAACAGACGGTTGTAACTGGTCGCTCCGCGATTGCACACCGTCGGTATCTGCGTGCGCAATACCCCCAAGCTCTCGTACTGCAGCGTAGCTACGCGAGCACCGATTCTTGCTTTTTACAGCTCTTGCCAGCTGGGGCTTACGATCAATGCGTGGGAGTGTGTGTTGGGACAAACCACTTCTTTGGGGTTTAAGGCCTTAACGAAGTCGACAAGCTCAGAGAGACTGGAATGTTCGCTGTACGGCAGAAAATAAATGCTGAGGTTTTCGTCGTGGCTGCAGCAGGAGCACAGTTAAAGGTATTGCGAAGCGCGTAATGTTCAGCACCGCCGACCACAAGCCAAAGCGTCTCTTGTGACATAGTTGAATCAATTATTCAAGAAGACGGCCGGCCTTTGTATGAATATGTGCAAGTACACCCGTCCATAACTCAATGCGCATAGATAGATGCACAGAGAATGCCCATGAGTAGAATGTAAGTATAGACTGCAAAATCCATACTCATGCCTTGCTTGTTGCACGTGCCCCTGAGTATGTATACTTATTTGCCGCAGAAGCAGGAAGGTGAATTCAAGTAAACATACGTGATCGTATGTCCAAACAGAACATATGTGTGCGCACATGAATTTATGCAGTTAGATTATGCAGGTGCACGCTGGAAACATCAGCGATAAGCAGCACACGAGCACAAACAGATAGCCAGCTACGGAACACGCCACTGGTATGCTTGCTGGTAGCATTTGTCAGGGCATTGGGATTATGTCATCCCTCGGAACTTACACGGAGCTGTTCTTTGCACCAACCGCCCAGCCCGTCCCTACAAAGCCTGGGAAACGCACATGCCTTCCACACAGGAGACTTAGCCCATAACAGTAACCTTTTACCTTCAGGTTCTAATCGTAGTGTCAAGGCCTTACCGACAACTTTTGTTGTTTGAGGAAGCCCCAAGTTTTCGAGGTGCCGCCGGATACCCGCGAAGTTCCCTCGTGGGGGGAAGGTCGAACCTGCACGCCCGATGCACTGTATCCTAAGTCTTGAACTCTAAGATGCCCTGCCCAGACGAAATATCTTCTGTGACTCCACGCACAGAGACTAAATGCGCACTCTTAGGAAGAGGGCTCACCGCAAACATGCATCGGCACCAAATCCACCTGCGCCTCTCCTGGAGACTCCGCAAACAACGCCAAGTCCTGTACCAAAAAGTCCAAGACACTCGACTCCTTGTAACGAAAGCAGCACAAACTTTTGAGCCTCAACTCCAAGGAATAGTGTGCCATGAGACTAGGAGCCCCCTCCACGATTTGGCGGTTCTATAGGGAAGGGTTGACAATTACGCTTCAGGGTTCGGGCTTTAGGACCTCGGGCGGAAACTCCAAACAGCTGAACACTCGCCGTCTTTGATGCGTTACGAAAATCCGCATATCCAACTTCCGGGCCAAATGGAGTGCGATTCGTTCCTTGCCTGCCCAATGACCGTCGCCCCCACAAACGCAAATCCACTGCTCATGACGCCTTCATTCATTCAGCATCAAGTAGGCAACAGCAAGAAAATGAAGTAATCCGAGTACCGGCCCCATGCACTCACCAATAGTGTAGGTGCCAACCAGGAAACGAATAGTGCCCTTGCTGCCTGCCTTTTCCAGCGCCTACAAGACACGGCAAGTCGCGTTTTGTGGATTGTGCCCCTTCGTTGAGCCGCTGCAAATGAAGTGCTCTAGATAGCCTAGCCGTGAAAATACGTATCAGATTACACGTGATATCAGCGGTCACGAAGATCCATGCCACCACAACGTTGCAAGGAAGCACAAAAGCCCACCTTGGTAGCAATTTGAAGAGCAGCATTGAGGACTTCCTCCTGAGGAGGAAAGGAGGTCTTTACTCCAGCGTAGGTGGTATCCAGGTATACCCTATCAAGTCGTGCTAGGGCTTGAGACTTCACTGATGGTTTGGGATTGAGGGCTTGCAGCATGGAGGGGCAGTAACGAAAGTCGCCGCAGTGCAGACACCGGCCGACTCCAGGACCCTCAAAAAGAAACATAACAGCTCCTGAATAATGAAAAATTGTACACTCAATCCCCCCAATCTTATGCTCCACACCCTATACTCGGACTCCTATGCATGCGATCTATGTGCGGGGGATGCGCCTCATGTTCAAATACGCCCTAGGGCACAGAGCGTAGCGCCTAGCAGCTAAGGCTAAACCTTCTTGGGTAAGCATGTACCTGGGCAGTGGTTCGCATCGATGAGAGTAACCTGAATGCCGTGAACCTTCACTGGTTCGCCCATCGGTAGCCGCAGAACCATGTTAGAAGGAACTCCTAGAATCTTTTCAATTAGATTCCCTAAAAACATGTTTAAGTCACGAACTCTTAAACTTACACTTAAGTTCCCAACAGAACCAATGAGAAGATGCTGTATGCAGGAGTGTAACGTGACACATCTCCTGCAGCATTCTCCCTTGAGGAATCCTAAACCCTCAGAGATGCGCCGCAATGCCTAAACTCTCACCTGTTACAGTAGAGCACCAGACAGGACCCCTTCTCCATTGCCTTCCTAGACCTGAATAATGATCAGAATGAAAGTGTGACAGAAAAAAAACAAACTCTGGCTCACATGCCCCGTGAGAACGCGGCCCGCGGTTGGGAGCATTTCGCTCGTTGACAACTTCCTTGGGGAGCCTTCGAAATAGGTCAACAAGAAATAAAGGGCTGGTTCCAGCTACAATATGTCCTTGGAAATCATCCATAGTCTTGGGTGCAGTCTTTCTTGTTTGCAGGGGCAAGGTGGGGCCCCTAGGGGCCCCAAAGCCAGGCAAAGCAACTCCCTAAATATGGATAAATGAAATGAATCGCTGTCTAGTGGCGAGTGTACATGCTGCTGGTGACAAAATGTTTGGGGCATAGGATTCACAATTAAACACTGGAGCTGCTCAAAGTAGAGTAGACGCTCTGGTAATATGAAGAATTCAGAGGAACAGACTTTCTAACATCACTAAAGCACATTGATCTTGTGTTTATATGCTAAAATAAAGAGTTTAAACAGCTGTAAGGATCAGGAGTATTAGCCCAGAACCTTGAAGGCTAATCGGGGGGGCCGCCCCGTGGTCCATTTATGGTGACCATCACGAACCTAACCTCGAACGCAACCCGATCGGTTCAGTTGCAAGGAATGAGCTCTCTAGCCTAGCTCCTACATGTTGAGCGTAAGACTTCAAGATGCTCGCAAAACCATTAATTATGCCCCACAATTTCCGTGGACTCAGCGCCTCACCTGCAAGGGTCAGCACTTTGCACCATCTTGTTTCTCGAGAAGCACTTCCTATTATCCACGGTTGTTCACTCTAGCCACTCACTTCTTCGCTCATGAAATGCGATTCGCGAAACCTTTTCGCTTAATTGTTTTCAGATGGGCCAGGTTTCTCCAGCAGTCAGCTGATTGTAACACGTGCAAGTTGTGCTTCCTCTGTTCTGAGTAGAAGTCCCCATTTTAACATGTTATGTGTAATATCCTATTCAATACTCAACTTGCAAAATACCATTTAGTCTGAGAGGCTAAAAGCTCAAGGGTTCGCGTAGTAGTTCATGATACAAAATGGATCACGTGCGGGAGTTCAACCAGAGAATGGACTGCTTTCCTTTGGTTTCTCTTCCACAATTGGCAGTTTTTTCATACCCATTCCATATGGTTGTCATCATAAACTGAAATGAAATGATCTGGTAGGGTATCCACTACACACATTTTCGAGGTGTACAGGTACCGCCTGTATACTGCATAGCTCAGACCTGTTCCTCTCTTCAATACCTTTCGCTGCTTCTTTCTAACGTGCATAGCTCACGGTCATTTCAATGCAAGAACGTCTAAACCTCAAAAGCAATGAAGGTCGCAGCCTCAGCTGTCATTTTGTCATTTGTTCTTAGTTCATACTCGTTCCCTCTGCAACCCAGAAATTTAACTCCCACCTGGCATCCCCTACTTGAAAAGGACTCCAGAGGCTTTTATCGAAGGAGGTCAAAAGAAACATCACCTTTCACAAGCTTCCTGCAAGTTGGCACCACACTTCTGGTAATCCTATGCATAATCGACTTAATGACACCCACGGAGCAAAGTCTTTCCCTTTCTCTCCAGGCACCAGTGAATGATAGCTTATGTGCGTGCAGGATCGTAGGTGAGCAGAAAACTCCAGACAAAAACATTATGTTCTTGCTGACTTTTCCGTGGTAGAGGAGAAACCAGAAGTGACGGAGGAATTCGAATTAAGCGCCGCTGCCACCCCCCCCACTGCCGTAGCCATCAAAGGCAGCACTAATTCTTTTAGACAGGTAGAATATGACGATCATTAGCATTAAGGCGCATTCATAAATACACCACGACACTTCAGGTTGACTCCCCATGGACGCCTGTCTTTTTCCCTACCTACAGCCAGTTCACCCCCGTAACAACACCCTACGTAAGCTTTTGGTGTTAGTTGCGGCATGATGTTTCTGCTGAATTGCCATTCAGTTTACAGCAGTGGGCCAACATCACGGACTGCCGATTTAGCACCTTCCCACTGCCCCCGAAAGGCGGAAATGAACTGTATCTGCCATTGGCAACGACCAGGACACGGTCAAATGACTATTGTGCAGATATAAGCTGCAGTTACAACGTGTGAACTCTATGCCAAGATTCATCGTTTAGAGGCGCAGATCTGAGTGGCACCAGGCGGACACCTGCGTGGTAAAGGCCCACTCCCCAATAGACTCCACGAAAAGCCCTCGAGCCACTATCCTAGATAAAGCCGTATTCAATAGACTAATCGACTTTAAGGTAACGTATGCGGCATAAGTACCCGCACTACATGCCTCCAATATGGGAAGGGCATAAACGGATTAGACAGGCTCTAAGAAATCTCTCATCAGTTTAGCCGCGACGGCTGCTCCATCATCGGGTGTCAGGAGATAGCCAGGGTATACCTATCTATGAAAATATGTGTATATCCACACCATAAGTACACAGCTATTCACGAAAAACATTTCGCCCGGGAGTATTCGTGGACTTCAACTACGAGTGTAGGGGCACCCAACGATACCAACTCCGCTCTGTTTCTTCCAGCAACAGCCAGAAGATACTGGATTTAAATCAAAATCGGTAGTACTGGTGTGAAGAAAAAAGATCGAAATTCCCAAACAACATTTTCCATTCACATGTCTTCTGAAAACCCTGAAACGAATGCTACATATAACCATGTACATATACACCTCCTGCCACTTTGGAGAGATCCAGAAAAAGCAAGGTGCATCAACGTACAACATGCATGCTTACAGAAAACGCATGCATGTGTACACACCCAGCACAGCATGCACACGTTGATCAACTCCTGCACATATTTTCATGTGTGTATATGTGCAATTAGAGCCGTACGTATGCGTGTTCGCAGCGAATATATGCATGGTGAGCCGAAGTACGCACACATGCTGTTTCGCAGACCACAGACATGCAAAAATATGAGGCAGGCTGCTGTGACAAGCTCTGGTGATTCCGTTTTTGTAATAACTCTGTGCATCCACTGCCAGATGGACAAAAGAGTACGTATAAAGGAAGAATGCTACATCGATACGCAAGCAATGAAAGCAAAACGAAGTTTAAGAAATGACGCAAGTAGGTATACAACTTTCCTTTTAGATTGGTATGCGCCCAAATCCCCACCCACGGAAAATACCGGTGGGTGTTCACGTATCTACACACATCGGGAAGCAAGCGAACCCTAGTTATACACCCATACATGCACACCGACACACCCCAGGGCCTAAGCATTCACGTATAAACCCTAAAGATTTGGCCCCGCCTGAATAACCTCAGCCGTGGCTTTGTCGTGGTACTGCTTGAAGTTTTCCACAAAAAGCCCTGCAAGTTTCTTCACCTGCCGATCCAAATCCTGGGTGTCCTTCCAGGCCTTCTGGGGCAAAAGCAACTCTTCCGGCACACCCGCCACTCCCTTTGGCACAAGCAACTTGAACACTGGCATCTCCTGAACACAGAACCCAAACCGTGATCTCTCAAGCCGTATAAACCACAAACTGCAGGGATGCAATCCAGAAAATACACGAGTCCTTCGTTTGATGTAATCCAGAGCCTTGAGTAATTGTAACCCCTCTACCACCACACACGGCCAAGCCATTCTATTCATCCTCACAACCCAGGTGAACCCTTAACCGAAGACCGTCCTCACCTCAAACTCTGCCTTCGCGAGGGATCCGTCGTGGATAGCGTCGACCATAGCGCGAGTGTATTTGAGAGGGATACGGCGTCCGGCTGGCATGCCGTAGCCTCCGCTGATCCATCCAGTGTTCAGTAACCATGCATTGGCGTTATGTTCTTGGAGCTTCTTTGACTGCGCGTGCACCAGCAAAACACGCCTCACTGAGAAGCGCTTTGTCTATAGGAGCTGGGAGGCAGGTAGGTGCCTGGCTTGCCGAAGGTACAGCCAACCATGAAGACAATGGGCCTATATCCCAGACGTAGGGCCTTACCAGCATCTCAGCATACACCATGGGGTGCATAGCCAGGAACGGCGATCCGTAACACGCAGAAAACGTGGCCGTTGGCTCAAGGATTCCCATTTCAGTTCCAGCCATCTTGCTGGTATACCCGGAAATGAAATGATACATGACTTGCTCAGGGGTCAACTTGGATACTGGGGGCAAGACGCCGAACGCGTCGCACGTCTGGCGCGCACACAAGCCACAGAACACCCGAAGTCAAAATACACACCCGTAACGCTATGGCGAGTTCACAGCGCTTCCCAACTCGTGGGTACCTTGTGCTTACCAGCAAGATGATGTTGCTCGGGTGCGTGTCGACACACGCTGGAATCCTGGCATTTGGAATATAGTATAGGGGATAAGCGCATCGCGTGTTCTCCGTGATGCTGCAATCGGTGTAGTCCACTCTGCGCTCGCTTTCCTCTAGCACAACGTTCTCCAGGACAGCACCAAACCTGATAGCGTCGTATATCTCCGGTTCCTGTTCTCTGCTTAGGTCCTTGCACTTTGCGTAGCAACCTCCCTCGATATTGAACACACCCTTTTCTGTCCACACGTGCTCATCGTCTCCGATGAGCTCGCGACGCGGGTCCGCGGACTGCACATCGCAACGAAACCCCGTGAAGCCGCGTTTCAACATAATATACAGACAGAAGTGCACACTACATGGGGCAGGTTCCTCGTAAAACGGCCGCTGCTGCGGTGCATGTGTATCAACACCACACCGCATCTCACCAAAGTGGTCTTGCCGGTGCCGCTTAGCCCAAAGAAGAGCGTAACATCGCCCTTCGGTCCAACATTGCACGATGAATGAAGCGGCAGCTGGCCCCTCTTCGGCATAAGATACATCATCAATGTCAAGATCCCCTTCTTCATCTCGCCGGCATACTGTGTGCCCAGAATCACCATCTCACGTTTTCCCAGATGAAGTGCAACAGAAGTCTGGCTAGTCACACCTGAACACGAACAGCAACTCAACACCAAGCGACCTCTGAATGCCAAGACACGCACGCCTGCCCGCCTGTGCCAAACCCAGGAAAGCGGTTATGTCACTCGTCAGAGACTGGGAAATCGAGTGCTGGCACAGCGGGAGTTTTTCCCCTCGAAAATTAATTCCAGTACCACATCACATATCCTCACCATCAGCTAGGTCTACCTGAAATTCGGCTGGTTGCATACACCAGACGCCACCCCTCCTACCCCCAGCACCCCCCCTTTCCTCTGTCATTCTGCAAAAGACTGATTTCGCTTCTCTCGGTCTGCAGCCTTCTCTATCATCCTAGCTATCCGGCGGCTTCTAAACTAGCCTCAAACAGAATAACTCCGGTATTCAAAGAAAAACCAACACACATCAACTGCTACATGCGCACAGCACGAGGCAATGAAAGGAAACTTGAATCGTTGGAAAGTACCTTCGGTAAACCGATTTGCCGGGAAGCAGCCAGCATTATATATCGTAAAATCCGGCTCAAAGGCTGCCAGCTCCTCTTTTGTGGGCATCACCAACATGTTTTGCATGAAGAGAGCGTGGTAAGCTCGACTCGTGATGACGCGGATCTTCACCCGAAACTCTTTATCCCACCCAGCAAAGGCATCCACGACGTACAGCTGCTCCTGCATCGACACCAAGGCCAAGGCATAGAGAGAAACGCCCCCATGCATGGGTGGAGTTTTCTGCGGCTCTCCTATCTCCCTCCCGAGTGTACTAGTGCCTTGCATCCCCAGTGTCTCTACATGGCGCCGTGAGCACGGCCCTCACCACTGCTCCCTCCATTTTCCGTCAGCTGCCTGCCCACTTTCTGAACACCTTGCTCATTCTGCCCCCATTGCATGCGGGTGCAAGGATGGAGGCATCCACCACACACTTCTCGAGCCCGCAGAAAGCAACCGACTGGGCTTCAGGCCTTGACACCACCTACCTGCAAGTTCAGAAAGTCAACAGCTCTCTCCCTGTTCGTCAAATACGCCCTCTCCGCGAAAGGCATGTTGACCTTTCCCCACCAGATATCATCCTTCGAAGATGGCTCCTCCACAATCCTCTTGTCCCCTGGGGAGCGGCCCGTCTTAAGGCCTGCGCGCGCAGCATTCCGCATGCAGAAGCCGTCCGTGAATGGCGACAGGCATATGCCTTGAAGGACGCTGACAGACAGCGAGGAGAGGCAGCAAGCACAAGGGCAACTGCGTGTGGAAAGGAGGCACGGGAAGCAAGAGGACGGAAAAGGGGCGGCAAGTAGATGGGCGCAGCCGAGAGAATACCCGCCGAATCACGAAATCCAAATCAAAACTGCGACAGCCAAGGGCAGTACCTGAAGAGACGCAGAGGGCCCCTGTATTGGAGATGAACGTCATGGCTTCGTTCTTTAGGGCCTCTTCATACAAGATCGCGGGAGACGTGTTGTGAAACAAATGGCTAACTTGAATTCCTTTCTGCAGAATATTCAAAAACATAAACAGCACTCTCCAGTGACTCACGGCTGAACTCTGTCAAGTAGACGCGAAAAAAGGCCCCTCCAAAACAATCCCACACGAGCATCCCCCCGTGTTCCCCGCACATCGCCCGCCACCTCTAAAAAGAAGTGGCCAGTCACTCCCTGAACGGCTGCCATGCAACTCTCCATACATGCCCCCTCAAAACTGCCCCCTCCGCCTCATGAATCGCAGCACCGCAAAGGGAGAATCGATAAGGGGCAAACATGAGCACACGGGGACCGCACCCACTCTCTACCACGGAATCTTGTGGTCGCCTCGGTTCTACTGAGAGCTCGTTAGAGCTCCGGGTTGACGCTCACTCCGTGTATATCCTCTTGAAACTCTATCTCCTTCTGCAACTGCCCTAAGTCGAGTATGTCTTTCTTGGTCAGTGGGCAGTCACCAGGCTTGTGGTGGGCAAGGTTCGCGTCTATCTGCTTCCGCAGCATCTCCAAAAAGTTAACCGGATCTCTGGCCTCCTGGCGGGAGGCAGCGTCAAGTGACCGCATTGTGGATGTCTGGGGGCGCGGCATTAGGGCCGAAGAGGAAGTCGCAAAAAAGGAGACTTTAGGAGGCCAGGTTGCGAGACGTGAAGCGGCGAAAGGAGCAATACTACGAGACACAGGGAAAGAACACAACTGCCAGGCTGCTCTATTCCCGCGTTTAGACAATAGCACACCCAAATAAGGTGGTGTGATCATCCCTCCTGCCGGTCCCGCTGCTGCCTCTCCTGCTGCTGCTGGTACTGGTGGAGCGGCTGCGCTGGCACGCAAGGATATGCAGTGGCGGGGTACTATTAGGGAAGCAAACCACCTGTTCTCCTTCCTATTCCTTCAATATTCACGAATATATGCCTTAAAAATAGCAGCTGGCAAGAAAGCAACCTTTTCGCCAAAGGGGGCAGCAGGTGAGGGGCGGAATAGGGGGGCGTGTCCGTGCGAGAAATTGCACTGGTAAAAAGGAGCAGGAGAATGATCTCCTGCTTACGTTTTTTTAAAAAAAAGGAATACTCCGCAATGTGAAAGACTAGTTTATTTGCTGCAGATCCAAGAAACAGGGGGTGCTTGCGACAGCGCATGCGAAGGGCACGCGTCGAGTGCACATGCAGGAGCAAGGGACAGTGAGATAGAGAACAAAGCAAGGAGGCGATTCTGCCTCAATTCCCATCATTTCAGCGTTCTATCTTACTGGGGAGCTCTCAAGGCCGCTTGCCATTGGAGCGCGCGAAATAAACGCATACACCACAAATAGGCAGTGCTTCCCACCCACGACCCCTGAACACAAAACCAGCAATGTGTCGCGATCGGTTCTTCCAGCATTCACTTTAAGTAGCCGGGCTTTCTCTTTTGATGCCTGAGTCTCAAGCGTGCCTAAGGAAAGGTTCTTCCATACCTCTAGAGCACCCGGTGTAAGGCTGTGGAAACTTATTCTAAGCAGTGAACGAATTAAATGCCCAGTATGGGCAGGGCCGGGCATCGATGCAGGTGTGTGAAGCTCTAGTAATTACAAACAGGGTGAGGGGCATCAACGAATGCAAACACACACGCTCACGCAAGCTTACAGGGCTGCTTGCATAGAGCAGTAAAACTGCGCCGCATTAAGCTACACTTCGGCACATTTCCCTACAGAAGCTATATTGCACTTACGCATGAGTAATAGCATGACTACTCGTATTGAGTCTTGCTAAATCTTATAAGTTGCCGAGCAGAGTTACTTACGCATCCCACAGTAATTGTTGCACGCAGGTGACGTTACACTCCTTTTGACGTTTCCGTAGGGTGACACTCACATTCAGACTCAATGAGAAACTTATTTAATCTTATTGATACTTTTATAGAGGCGATATTCTGTTATCGATCCTTACACTTCCAAAAACGAGGGGCATGGGGCAGCTAGGATGCGCCTAGCTTCACCTGCCAAGTACTCCAGGGCATTCACAGCTAGATTGACATATAATACAGCACACACACACGCACACAATATTACGCCTTGTACTATCGAGATGTGTATGTGAGCCCCCTTGTACGAGAAAAAAACACAAGTAAAATGTGTGGAGTAAAGCAAAGGCACACCAGTTCAGAAGTGCTTTCGCGCCTCAAAGAGCACCCTCTGCATTCAAATACAGCTGGCGCATGCAGCATACTCAACTTCTAAGCCCTTAAAGAGGCGTCAGGAAGAATATAGAGATAAGACTTGAGAGTGACTATGCATAACTTTGAGTGTAAGGGAGAGCTAACATTTTTCGGGAATCTCGAATGCAAAACGCACCGACGAAGGTAGCTACTTCCGGCCGAGCGTGCGGTGAGGAAGGACAATCATCAAGGATACTTGGGAATACTGTCCATGGCAATCAGAGCTGTGGTCCAACCACAGCCGCGAATTCCCTTGCAGGCAACGAAGCCTACAGCTGTACATCCTTCATCTACAGAGGTTGGCTTTTCCAGCCCTGTTTCACCAAAAAGTCCCATCTAGTGTAGCCGTGGTGCTCACCACTGCTAAATTCCAGAGTGCGGCTTGTTGTCTATCCTCCGTCTCCGCACGGGCCACTTGCGTGCGTAAAAAGGTCTAGAGATAATTCGGGGAGTTGTGAAACTTCTCAAGGAAGCCAATATTGCTGGTTCTGTTGCATCTACAATATTAGAGAAAATCGATAGAGTAAAAGCCAGCATCGATTTGCTTGGAATGACTAAGGTTTTTGCCACCTGAACGCAAGCTTTTTTGTCTGGTTTCCTCCTGATGCACCTTATGAAGCCTGCCGATTTATCGGGACCGCATCTCCAGCCTCGAAATGCACAGTTCAACGCCGCATGTCAGATTTCCGTGCTTGTCATTCTTGAATTTCGCACATACATTTGCGTGCAGTAATCAGGTCTTCTGCGAAGCCCTCCGTCGCTAGGGGTGGCTGCAGAGCCTAAAGCGCAAGGTCCAGGCCCCGATCGAAAGGGAGTGTCTTAATGCAGACCAGGGACCGGGGATAGAAACGAGCACACAGGTATAATGTTTCATTATGAATTTACTTAGCACAAGAGAAAGACTCAAACCAAACAATGAGATTTGTGTAGGCGTCGAGTCGCAAAAACTTGAGAAGAGTGCGTTGGGAGCGCACTTTGTGTCTATATGCGTTTTGGTGGTTCGCAGTGGTCAAATATGGCCAATGTGTGGGAGGCCTTTAAAGCATGCCATAACGCGCTTACGAAGTTCAGTTCTTATTGATACTTCTCAGGTACTCTGAAGCTTCCATACGTGAGCTAAGAGTCATTTATCATCTTCCGAGCCTTCACAGAGCTGGAGTAAAAGATTCAATTGTCATATTTGCTGAGGCTGTCGACAATGATGTAGATGCTACTTTTACCCTTGACTTCCGGCAGCCCAACGATAATTTTCCTAGTCCGATCGGTCCAAACCTTCTAATGAACTGTAGAGATTAACAAAGGTTCATGTTTAGGAGGAATACGTGCCGTTTAGGTGCTGACAATCCGGTCATGGCAGTTCATGGTCTTTTGATGAAGGAAGCATCCCAGGTCACCAGAAGGACTATGGGAACTTTTTCACGTTCCTGTGGATCGCACCATGGCCCGAAAGAGTAGAATCGTTTGCGGCCGGGAAAACTGCACTGCGGAAAAAGTCGGAATACAGACGCGAGGGAGTCCCCGCTTCGTTTTGAGAGACCACAGCCGGCTAACCTCGGCGCGATGGAGCTCATCCTTTTGTTAATCTGGATGCTAGCAATATTAGCCGATCAATGGGTGTAAAAAGCGTTGAATTCACTCAATCTTGAGAGAATTCGCGATTTATTACTGACAGGAGCGGTTGCGATGCACAAAAATGGATTGCTGGGGCATTGCCGCGACCGCTGGTGATTCCCTGAATGTAACTTACTGCGGCGTCCTACTGTAGGAAGCGCTCAAGCCAGTAACAGAGTAACGGCTATCGACTTCCTGAAAATGTTTTTGTAAGGATTACTGAAGGCTGGCTTTCCGTCTAAAGAGTACAATGACTCCATTTTCTTTAGAGCCAGCCGGGTTTTTCCTCACCCCGAACCACACCGCAGAGGTTTCCTTTACTCTCATTGGACATGGCTGCTCCGTTTGTGGTGCAAAGACGAGAGGCAAAATTTGGTGCCTTGGAAAGCTGGTGACATCGTGGCAGAGAAGACCACACCCGTGCACGTCACTTGCATCTGGTGTAAGGAAGGAGTGACGCTTATTAGGGAGCAGCGCAAGTACCCAGAAAGCTGTACAGCGGGAGATACAAATTCTTGCCGCGACATTAGGCTCCTCCGTCCAGGTCTGCGTTTACTTAAGTAAATCAGTCAAAGAGGTAGCGGTCTTAGCAACTCTATTAATGAAGTTCTGGTAATACGGTGCAAGCCCATAAGGCTCTTCAACGTCCTTGCTGGTGAGCAAAGATAAAGGCCACGCCTTGGTCGGTTCGAATTTTTGCCCGACCTGGATGATTCGTCACTTTGTGCGCGTTATCAGGGTGAAGAAGGAAATGCCAAAACGTGTCTGTGAAGTCAAAGGTTGAGTAGACTGCTGATTGTTGCAATCTGTTAATCAATTCGCCAATAGAAAGCATCGGAAACCTCTGATTAACAAAGCCCTTGTTCATACGCTAAAAGGTAATGCACAGGAGCTACCGTTCACCTTTTTCTCAAACAACACCGGGTTCTATCAAAAGGCGTTGGTGGACTCCTGCACCTAGCGAACTTTCATCCAATCATCCGTGTACTGCTCAGCGTACGTTTCATATTGTGTGTGGGCTACGCGAAACGCAGCTTGGGAACGACTCACAGACCAGCTCAATACGGAGTGCTGGATGGCCATCAACTGGCCACCCTGATGGCAGCTCGTTATTATTTGGCACGTCCGCAAACTTCCCCTTTGATTCGTGTCCATTCGTACTATTCCTCGGCTGAAATACAAATTGTATTCTTTTATGAAGAGTCAGTTGCACAACCATTAAGACATGGTAAATGCTTAGAGCCGTCTTCTCTGAATGCTCTACTGAGCCACCCGCATGAAGGCTCTGCCTTCCGTTGTTGAGGCTCCGACTCTACCGTATTCACCAAACAAGAAATAAGCATTTAAAGAGCTGAGAAACTGATTCTATCTAGGAATCTCTGCCACATTAGCCTCCACAGTGAGCAGCCGTGGCTGCATGTGCACTTTCATTGGGTTACCTATGGCCTACGTACGATTGCGGTACGGTGCACGGACCCAAGATAGTAGTCATGGACCATGTTGTTAGGACTTGATTCCGATTCAAAGTGGCTTTTAACTGCCATAGCCGTTCCAACCTTGCGTCCCGCCACCCCTTAGCAAACCTGAGTGTTGGACACTGCGCTAAAGCATGAGTGTCAGGTAGCACTTCTGCACCGATTCCTCAGATAATCGATACACTTCACATCCACTGCCATAAACGCTAGCGGCTATCGGTATAAGCGTTTGTCCGCGCAAAAGTGGCTTGTGGTGAGCTTCTAAATGCGACTGCACCCCCTGTCGCCTCCTTCGGTGTGTTACAGGCTGCGTGGGGGCTTTTCGGTAGGTGCTTCAATGGTTGCTTTGCTTGAGTGGAAAGGGTTGTCGGCGTACGGGAATTTCGACGCCTCTTGAGAAGCCCTGACTCATGTTATATGCCAAGAGCAGCTGAATAAAAAGCCTTCGGAGAACTCAGAAAGCTGAATCAAGAGAGCATCAGTAGATGGATGTGTGGAGAAACATGAAGGCTTTTGGCAAAAGCCACAGTATAGAAGGATACCTGCCGTTGCTATAGGTAAAAAGCTTGGTGTAAAAGGGCTCTTGAACTGTGTGCACCCCTTACGTGCGCACTCGTGATTCCCGCACTGAACCACAGCAGCCTCTAGGAAGTCTATGCGCACAACATTATTTCCTCATCCTTGAAAGTCGGTCAATTACATTGCATAGCAATTCATGTCCGGCTGCGGTTTTGTACTATGTGTGCTTGCTGGCGAATTTTTGTCGTGGAAAGAAAAACACGCATATTGCCAGGGCCTGTGGCGCACCGACGAATCCATGAAGATTTCCTCGACTGACAAATCGTGCGTTGCACCAGCTTTGAAGCTTCTGCCAAAACAGAAGCTTCGAATCGGCTTCTGCCTCTACAACAGGTGATTTGCCACCGTCAGCTTCCACCCCCGTCCATTGCCAGCCTGACTGTTGAAAGACAATATCAAATTAGGAATAGCCAAGTAGCCTGATCGGACCCAGAGAGCTGTTGTAGGGAAACCTGACAATCCCCTGCATCCACAGCCAATGCTTAAAACTGCAGCAGCTGCATCGAACCGTGCGATGCTACTCTCTGTAGCGCTCTATCTAAGGCCTTTAAAAAGAGAGACTTAACTTTAGACTCATGGTAAACTTCATAGAGCTATTATTTCTCAAAGGAAACCTCCCCATTTCCTGCCCGCGCCTGTCATACTTACTGATACAAGGGAGGTGGGGCAGCTAAGATAAGCGCGATCTTCTTCTTCAGGTGGTTCGAGTTTGCACAGCTAGTCGCACATGGCGTTTAACGCACACGCACCCAACACTGCGTCTTCTTGTATTGAGATAACAGCACTCTTCAGTAAATAAGATACAAGTACAGGCAAAGCAAATAGCCAGTGCTTTACTAACTTTAAATCAAATATGCCAGCGTGTACGGGAAAGTCTGTAAATGTAGCTTAGCTCGCTACATGTGTGTACGCGCTATATGCATTTGGCTGTGAGTGCTGGGAGTGCATAGAATGCTGTAACAACGCGCAGCGTCACCATCCTTCAGCCCTCAACCGGGAGCGTTAAGAAAGTAGAATAGGATAGGCGGAGGGGGGGAGAACTCTTCACTCTTGCTGAATTTTTAAAAAACTTTTTGTTGAACCTAAAATGTCTCCCTTCGGAGGCTTTATAGAGAGCGCTAAAGACACTCTCCGTTTTGAGGCCTGAGAGCTTTTAGATAAACGGTTACCAGGGCTACATTGTCTAAGGAGGCACTCCCGAAGAGTGCTGTGACCGCAGTATGTACAACAATGGCTTGGGGCTTCAGCCTAGAGATATGCTCAGCAGTCTACGTAACCCATTCAACTATAGACGTAAACCTTAATCTCCTATAAAGTAATCAAACGAACGTGCACAGTTCCGTATAAATGCGCCTGGAAAACCACTCAGGTATCATTTTTGACTAGCTTAATACAAAAATGTCAAACCTGAAGCCCTACTGCCTAAATCCGTAACTGTCAATGCTACCGGCCAGCCGCATTAAAGGAGGCCCGTGATATGATATATAACTCTCCTTCCTGTGTATGTTACGTATAATGGCTTATAAACCAATAGTAACTGTACTGGATGAGCGCAAAGTGCTCTTACCTACTAGGCGTCAGCCCCGTGAAACTGCATGCAGCAGATCTTTGAACTTTGTCTCTGGTAATGAAAAGTAGTCTTGCGACTGTTCCCAGCTGTTATGACCATTTTCTCATTCTTGTTCAACTGAAAAGGGTGTATATCTATGCTTTTGCGTCAAATTGTGTCCGCGCGGTCTACCCTTGGGGGAAGGGTGCGGCACTGCTTCCCACTTCTTTTTAGTGTATGCATATAGTACTATCCCTCTTGGTGTTCTTTCGTGGTTCCCTAGCCATTCCGCATTGCGTTTTCCCAAAACAAAGCAAGCCCCTGTATCCTAGCTCTTCACCATGCCGCCGGCACATACAGTGCATGCCCGGCTCCGCAGCCGCCTGATAGCGGCCTCTGCCTCCCGATATACTGCTGAAGTGCCTGGTATTTCAGCGCCAGCCCTCATAAGCCCTTTGCGGACCCCATGGTCACTGTACAGGAGTACTGTGAAGACTTCCCTGGGGTTCCCTCATCCAAAATCTCTGGAGCCAATTGAGCGGCTAGGGCTGCGCCGGTTTGCAGCAGAGGCAAAGAGCGACAGTCCAAGCACTAGTATATCTTTTGAGCCGCAAGAGGTGGGTTATGGCGCTAAAAGATTGGGGCATAATTTCAATGTGCATATGTTTCGAGGTCTTTGGATGTATGTATGCAGGTAGGCGTTACGGCTTCAGGCATACGGTATAGGGCCTGTGGTGTGTGCCTTTGTATTTTCCCCAGTAGTTTCTGGGTCCAGTTATTATGAAGTGCACGCCTACGAGCAGTCAATATATGTACCCCAATTTCTTCGGGGTTTTCAGGTGTCAAGGCAGTTGGTAGCTTTGGCAGAGAAGTATTGCAAAGAAGGAACCACTATATCCCTATCTCACAAGTTTGATGTCTTGGAAACCCGAGAGGAGAGGCCATGGGACTGTCTAGATACGGTGGAGTTTGTGCTAGATGTAAGTCAAGCACAGATGAGGGCAGCCTTGGTTAGCTGGTGTTCTACAGTGTAAGCCTTTGTATGTAGCGTGCCGAGATATTCTATGGTCCGGATACCTATTCAGGGCCATAGAATGCAGCGCATAGCACTTGCTTTGTGGAGAGCATGTTTCTTCGATCGCCTGCGAGGTTAATCCAAAACCCTCGAATCTGTAGCTGCCTGGTGAGCTTTCTCTGCAGGCCGAGGGCATCTATGATATCGTTATCCCCGATGAGGACGCAGACTCCTTTGAATGCATCCAGGTACCAATCGGGGTTTGGGGACTGTGAGGCGCTCCGGCGGGGTGTCTAAGGGGGTACTTCGCCGTTGAGGCTAGGCTCTGCACGCTCAGTCAGAATGCTGCTCTGGGCTGTGCACCATGGACTGAGCGCTTGTGGCTCAAAGCGTTGGATGGGGGCTGCCTTCTCAGGATGTGGTCGACTACATCGTCAAGGTTGGGACGGAGAGAGCAAAGACGGGGCAGTTCAAGGCCTCGTAAGGGGCGTGGATCGTGGGGACGCAATTTATTCTGTTATGCGCTCCGGATCATTCCAGAAATCCTTGAGCCACAGCCCTAGGATACGCTTTAGCGGTGAAGAGCTGCGTGGCCCTTGGGAGGGTTTGTGTTTCTGGGTTTGTAATTTCGTGGCGTTCGCTCCAAACCGTAGACGTTTGGACGGAATATTGACCCCTTGATCCCACGCCCTGGCCTTTCTACCTGTTTGGCCCTTTCGCAGTAAAGTAGGGCTTATCTTTGGTATACTTTCGAAAGAGTGAGTTGGAGGAAGTTGAGGTAAGTTCAGGCCTGCACAAGGGTTGCAGCTGCCTGAGCATCTGCAAGGAAGCTTAGAAACCAGCCTCCAACATAGAAGCGTTTTGGAGGCTGCGGGACTGAAGGCCCATTCGAGATCCCTTGTTCTCTCAATGCTTCAGTAACAGTACGGGGGTCCTACACGCGATCAAAGGCAGGCCCCGCCTTGTTGCCCCTTAATAGCTCTCTGACCAACGAGCCATAGGCGCTAGATCCTAACTGGTCGCGAACTCCAGTGGGTTGGCACGAGTGGCAGTATTAGGTTTAAGCACTGGAACTTGCGGGACGGCGCAGCCGTGTAGCAACGGGGAGGGGCCCCCGACGTCATTACAGCAGCCTTGTCACACAGCGTGGCGGCGGAGTTCCTCGCACCAAGTTTGTTCGCCAGACAACCCCTTCAAATTTACAGCTTTGAGTTTAATTTCGGGCTAAAAGACTAACAGTATACGATTCAGACTAGAGGCTTATGGCCTACAGTTCGCGCATGGACCTGACCAGCCCGCCCGCCTGAGACCACGGCTCTTGTGCCCTCCGACAAGTCACGACTAATATTCAGAGTTTAGTTTCCTGCCTGTCTTGGAGGGCTTTTGATTTCTAGAAGAAGAACTTTCTGCATATTTGTTGCTGCTATTGTGTGCCTCCTCGGTGTACGGTCCAGCGCTTGCCGTTGTCGCCGTTGTCTGGGACGTCCCACTGAGTCTCGGCGGAGGGGGGGTCTGAGGTTCACGGCATGCGATTTAGGATTTTCCACGCCTCTGATTTTTTCCAGGAGCACGCGCTGCAACTACTGCCCTTCTGGGCAGGATTCAGAGTGCTGCCGTCCCTCGACGTGGCTTCGCCAGGAGCAAAGCCTGCTGCATATCAGCAGCAGCAACTAAAACAACAGCAAGGGCAGGGGTATGGGGCCTCCCCCCTTTCCCGAACCATGGCCTCTGGATCAAATGAAAGACTCAAAGGCCCCCGGGTGGGGGGCGGAGAGGTCGTCTGGGTGTGCCGTGGCTGCAGGATCCCCCCAACAGCAGGGGGGGCAGCAGCAGCTTTCCTCGGATGCCACAATTAACAGATACGGCACGCCTGCGCAGCAGCTCTGGCATCAGTACCAGCAGCCGCTGCGTCAGTGGGATACAAGCGACTGGGGTCCTTCTGGGGGAGAACAGACTTGGTATGGGGAGGAGGAAAACCTTGCATGCTCCGCTTCCCCCGCACATCAGGCTCCTCCTGTGTGCAGCACCTCCACTGAAACACCGACGGCAAGTTCAGACATCCCCACCGTCCGTTTGACTGTTGGGCAGTGGCTGCTGCTGCCTGTACACCGGAGACCGGAACCGCCTCCGCAACAGGAGGAAGGGCAGCAAGAAGAGCAGCAACCACATCAGCTCCAGGAGGCCCCCCGAGAAAAACAACAAGTAACTGGGCGTAGTGGCCAAGTGGTGTGTTCAAAGTTGCTGCGGCTGCTCTTTTCCTCGTTGAAAGGAGCAGTGGATGCGAAAGTAGTTTCAGTAGCCGTGCTCGTGGTGGTGCTGTTGCTGCAGCTTGCGTCCCTACAGACGTCGCCTCGACAGCAGTGTCTGCCTGCTGTTGCTTGCTATATTGCTTGTGCTACAGCCATTTCTAAGACAACAGCACATTCACTGGATCCAGTGCTGCAGCGACTAGTGCTGCAGCGACTAGTGCGCGCGTCTGCTGTTGCTCATGCCGTTTTTACTGCAGGGGTCAGACACTCAAGGCGCGATTGGCCTGCAGACATTTACTATTGAAGCCTCAGAAGATATTAGCGCAAGCCTTGCCGCTGCGTTTCCACTTTTTAACCCTCCTAGGGATGCGGCTGCGCCTCCTCTCGCTGTGGCTTCTGCTGCGTGGAATGCGATTCCTACCGCTGCAGCATCGGCATTCTTAACTCCATGCCCTCCCCCCTTCTCCTATAGGCCGGCAGCAGCCCCTGCACTCGAACTTGCATCCCATATGACAGCAGCAACAGCAGAAGGACAGCGGCTGTGTATCAAAGTTCGTCTGGATGGAATGCGGGAAGTCCTACCTGCTGAGGCTTTGTGGAATGTAATATCGTTCTGCGCTTCGTTGGGGGGTCTTGGAGGAAGCGCATTGGGGCGGAGGTTCTTGAGGGGCCCTCTGATCTCCACGGATGCTGATGCGCTGGAGACGCCACCATCGCCTCGAAGCGAGACAGGAGAGAGGCGGCTGCAGCAACCGCAACAGCGTCTACAGCAGGAGCAGCAGCATCAACAGCATCAGCAGCATAAACAGCAACAGCAGTTGCTGCCAGAGCTCCTTGGGTGCAGCCTGAGGCATTCTCGGCTAGCTAGAGAGGCTGCAGCAGACGCTCAAAGGCTGCTGCAGGAGGATTCCCCTACCGAGGCACATCCTCTTCAGGGCGCCGCTGTAGCAGTGGCAGCAACAGAAGAGGATAGGGGGGGGAAACTCGTGGCGGCATTCCTTGAACTAGCAAGCGTCGCTCTAGAGACAATGGCAACCGGACAGCATCAATTACTGCACTTACTTCATATATACTCCGCCTGTTGTCTGTTATCCGGGAGTACTGCTGTGGACTCGGCTGCTGCTGCTGCAGCTGCAGACGCAGCAGCACAGGCGGCCAAGACGGCGCTGATTACTGAAAGGGAGGCACCAAGTACAACTGCTACATCAGCAGCGCACCGAGACGAAGTCGTAACAGTTATTGCTTCTGGCCCTCCATCAGCAGCAGCAGCTGCTGCTGCTGCAACGGCAACGGCAAGGCTTGCACTGTACTGTCTCCTTGTTTCAGCTGGCAGCAGACTCAAGGCTGCAGTCGCGGAGGGGCCCCTGCCTCTTCTGTCTGCAATGGCGCACAGATATCAAGATTTCCCTCTACTCGAGGCGTAAGCCATCTGGATCCGGCATTTTGGGCAGTGCATGTTGACTTTCGCTCCGCTTAATTGCTACGGGCATAGGGCTTGTGTTTTCCCGTGTCATTCAGGTGTTACTGGCAGTTGCGAGCGTTGGTGTTGAAGCAAAAAGTCTCGAAGGAATGGGTGCAGCAGCAAGGAGCAGAAGCACCTGCAGAGGGAGGAGCGCCCTGCCTTGTCTGGGGGCCATTCATGGTATACCTACAACCCTAAGAGCGAGCGCTAATGTGGCGATGCGGGGGGGGGGGGGGAATTTACGTGTTTAGTGCTGGAATTTGCTGCGGATAAATCGGTTTACCATTAACGCTTAGTGGTGTGTGAAGTGAAGCGAGGCCCTGCGCTGTTATTCACGTTTGGTGCTGCACAGTTTCCAAGTTTAGCACACTGAGTCTTGCGTTGTGGTGTGCAAATTAGGCTCCATTTAGCTGCTTTGAGGCCATTGTGACGGCAGAGCGCCAAAGAAAGGCCTTGTGTCTCGGCTCTCCTATGGGGTAGCCATATACGTTTAGCCCCTCCAAAAGCCTACTAGGCACCGTTCCCGTAGACTCTACACCTTTGAAAACTCCAGGAACGAGCCCCCCAGATGAGCTCCTATATTTCTTGTATTTCTTCAGGTACCTGCACTGTAGCCTCCGCCGCCTCCGTTCGCCTTCGAGTTCTTCCTTCCCACACGTGTATCTCCTCGTTGGGCCTCAGACCCTCAAAGAGTTGAACCCCCAGGCGAAGGCCAAGCAACAGCAAGAGCGGCAGCAACGCCAGCAGCAACAGCAGCACCAACATCTGTTGTTGGTGGCGCTTAAAAATAGCGAGCATTCCACGGTCCACTTCTTCCTCCCAACGGACGCAGTTGCTGCAGCGGCAGAAGCACTTTTTGCCGCAGACGACAGCAGCAGCAGCAGAAGAGACGCTGCACAAGTCGGAGCAGCAGCGCAGCAGCTGCTACAGCTTGTGCAGCAGACCTTCGCACCCAATGACTTTTCGTATGTTGGAAGCCTCATTTGCAACTTCTGGGGAACACGCTTCTTGCTGCATGACTGGGGTCTCCCAGAACCCTACATCAGCAACAGTAGCAGTAGCGGCGGAATGGAGGAGCCAGTGCCAACGGTTAGCTTTGAAATGACATCGGACAAAGAGGCGCATGCAATGCTCAAGGGAACCTTCGCGCGTCTGGTTGCTCCCGATCACTCTTACCAGCGGCCGGAGCAACCCCCGGAAGTGGCGCGCGAATCCCAGGGAAACCTTGGCCCTGGTGGGCATCCTCAGGCTCCCGAAAGGAGCAGCAGCAGCAGCAACAGCAGCTGGGGTAGCAAGGGTAGTAGCAATGGTTCGCTGTTGCAGAGGCTGCCTCATAGCGAGCAGCGGGTACTGGCGAAGCTCTCCTTCTCGAGGAATCTCAGCGGTGATGTGCCCCGTAAGATGAAAGCCGAGCTGAATCGAGATGGTAGGCTGAAAACCCTAAATTCACAGCCCTCGCATCGGAGTTTGGATCTTGCCTACCGTTGCCTTTCCTTCACTTTCAATTCTGTTTCCCCCTCTCCCATGCAACGGCCTTGTGCTGAAATTCTGAACATATGAGTGTATTTGCGGTGAACAGGGGGGGTTTATGCACTAGAGCCGCTGCCACCACGATGGGACCCCAAACTGGGCTCTTATTCGCTCCCCTTCTACGGAAGAGCTCGGCTTCCCTCTGCCAAGAACTTTCAAATGGTGCTGAGCACCGGTACAGCCAATCCACAGGGTGCGTTCGCCTCAAATTCTCTGGGGGGGGACCTACTGCAAAACACCAACCGTAATAGCGACACGAAAAATCAGGACGCACTCGATGATCATCAGAAAGAGATTTTTTTTATGCTTGGAAAGGTCGAAAAGGACGATTTTTGCCTAGACTTCAGATGGCCAGTGCAGGCACTGGAGGCATTTGCGATGGCCGCAGCGGCACTCGCAAAGAAACGTGTCGTTTCATAAAGAGCAGAGGTCGCTGGTGCCGTTTTTGCTGCTGTTTAAGCAGTAACAACAGCAGCAGCAGTAACTGTGAAATGCACACGGATTCGACTTCCTTAGTAATTCAGGTTGGCTTTGCTCAAGGTAGTATTCTGGATGCCAGAAGGGCCTTTCTTAGTCAAAAAGAACACTACAGTGGCTCTGTACGACAAAAGTGGGATAAAGATGCTGATTCTAGCTACACGCAAGAGTGGCAGATGCTGCTGCTCTGCGGGCCGCAAGCAGTAGCAGCAGCTAAAAAGCAGTTGCAGACGCACCACATTCAGCAGCACTGGCTACATTAGTATCTTTCTGTGCCAGCTAAATCTGAGATCCACCTTGGGGAGAGAAGTGAAGGCCTCTGTTTCATTCGAGGATGTTGGGCCCTCGGCTGGGTATTTGCTACAATAGTGCCTCCTGAATTTTTGATGTCTCACGAACTCCCTGATCATACTAGGTGCTGGAACTGTAGGTCCGCCTTTTAGAGACCGACCAATTCGGCTACTCCTCCGAAACAAGGATTGCAGCCTACTCGAATGAGCAACAACTCATCTAAAGCCATTCTCATCGGCTAAAAGCCGGCGGTCCTGCATGGCCGACAGAGCCCCGCTTATTCTTTCGCAGCATGCTGCAAAAGAATGGTTGGTTGGTAGGATTCACTTCTTTCCTTCCTCTTGAGAATCATCCAATGTGTTCATTGCTGCAAGGATCTAGCTGTTTGGAGATTGCGTAGAGGATTCTCTTTCTGTCGATATGGTGCAAGCGCTTCCATATTCCCGCGTTAACCCCATCAGATTTCTGGAGCAGGCCTCTGGAACGTAGTGCGTCCACTTGTCGTCGTTCCACCGAAGACACACTTCAGCGTCTAATGGGCTAACAAAGAGATAGGAAGGGTCTCGAGTGACTTTTACCAAGCTCTGTGTGCCCACCTCCAGTTGGTGGCTGCAGGCCTGCCGTAAAACCAGGCAAAACGCAGGCATAAGGATGATAAGTCTTGTCCCTGGCTCTGATATGTTAAAACACTATTGCGCATGTCTGGACAGGTCGCTCAGATCTGGCTCACAGAACCTTCGATCTCGTTGCATAATAGGTGCAGATTGAATATTTTTGCTCTGATGCATTGATTGTGCTCCCCAGATTTGTCAAATTCAAGAAGGGAAAAAAGCATAAGAGAGATGGAATTCCCCCAGGTGGATAATCTCTACTTTTTGCGTCCATAGGGAGCCCACTACCACGCGCTACGAGGAAGGCGTCAATGAAGATAGGCCAGCTAGCGGTTCTTACAATATTCCAGCAACAGTACTTTAAGAAAGGAACACGCGAAGGAAAGAGCACCACGGAACTCGGAACTAAAAATCATGAGTGTGCTCTTGATTTATGTGAGGAAACTAGGTGTATTATTGTTCAAGAAAAGTATTGAGTCCTGGCCCCACTCTACCCTGCAAGATGGACATGCGGCACAATATCTAGATTAAATCATACAGTCTATGGGCCACGGCACACAGGGAACAGTAGTGAGCCTAAAAAGTGGAGCTCAGATGTTTGTACCAGCCGTTCTGGCAACTGCTGACCACGGAATACTGAGATGCCTATGGGCTGGTAGAGGTTAGGGAGGCAGTTGCTTTATTTCACGACATGGGAGGATAACTGCAGGCACAACTAGAGTTCTGCACTGTCTACTACACAATTTTTACAATTAGGGCTTAGTAGAGATTCATCTGTTTGGTTCGGCTATTCGTATATATTGGGTTTTGCAGGATACAGTTTTCAACATGGGAAGACTTGTTATTAAATGCATGTAATATAGGGGGCTATGCTGAGCTTCGCCACCCTCTAGTACAATAAAGTATGTTTGACTAACAATTAGTAGGGCGATGAATCACGGTCATGCTTGTTCGAACAGCTTTTTATTGCAGAGTAGCAATAGGTCGCACTGGGTGCTCGGGTTACTTAAAAGTTTCGACTGCGCGCACCGTAGCTCGCACTTGCACTTCGTCGGAGCCCTGAAGGTTTTGGGCAGAGGAAGGAGAGGGCTTTTCCACAAAACCCTCAATAGCTCTACCACTTTGTGTTGAGTTTGAAGCTAAGCGTCTTCCTACGGAAACCATAGATGAAATGTTACAAGTGCGCTAATTGATATGTACAAGTAGCTCTGAACACTTGGACTGCTTGCAGGTTGCAGCAACTGACACCCTAATTGTGCCAATACCCCTCTCCCGGAGCCAGGGCTGGTGAGGGATAGGAGGAGGAGGAGGAGGAGTGATTCGGAGAAATAATGAGATTCCTATGACTTTTCGCGAATGCTTAGACACTCCATGAAGATTCCAATCGGGGCACTGCAGCAACGCTCCACCTAAAGTCTCCGAAGGAAGGTTCTTAGCTTTAAATTCAAATGTAAGCTTTCCAGAAACTCATTGCGACTGCCTTGAAAGCATTCCCCGGTTCCTGATCCTCACATTTCGTAACACGAGGAACATAGGGCAGCAAGGATATGCCAATCTGCGCCTGCCAAGCACTCCAGGGCATTCACAGCTAGATTGACATATAATACAGCACACACACACGCACACGAGCTGTATACGTTAGCCCCCTTGTACGAGAAAAAAACACAAGTAAAATGTGTGGAGTAAAGCAAAGGCACACCAGTTCAGAAGTGCTTTCGCGCCTCAAAGCGCACCCTCTGCATTCAAATACAGCTGGCGCATGCAGCATACTCAACTTCCAAGCCCCTAAAGAGGCGTCAGGAAGAATATAGAGATAAGACTCAAGATTGACTATGCATAACTTTGAGTGTAAGGGAGAGCTAACATTTTTCGAGAATCTCGAATGCAAAACGCACCGACGAAGGTAGCTACTTCCGGCCGAGCGTGCGGTGAGGAAGGACAATCATCAAGGATACTTGGGAATACTGTCCATGGCAATCAGAGCTGTGGTCCAACCACAGCCGCGAATTCCCTTGCAGGCAACGAAGCCTACAGCTGTACATCCTTCATCTACAGAGGTTGGCTTTTCCAGCCCTGTTTCACCAAAAAGTCCCATCTAGTGTAGCCGTGGTGCTCACCACTGCTAAATTCCAGAGTGCGGCTTGTTGTCTATCCTCCGTCTCCGCACGGGCCACTTGCGTGCGTAAAAAGGTCTAGAGATAATTCGGGGAGTTGTGAAACTTCTCAAGGAAGCCAATATTGCTGGTTCTGTTGCATCTACAATATTAGAGAAAATCGATAGAGTAAAAGCCAGCATCGATTTGCTTGGAATGACTAAGGTTTTTGCCACCTGAACGCAAGCTTTTTTGTCTGGTTTCCTCCTGATGCACCTTATGAAGCCTGCCGATTTATCGGGACCGCATCTCCAGCCTCGAAATGCACAGTTCAACGCCGCATGTCAGATTTCCGTGCTTGTCATTCTTGAATTTCGCACATACATTTGCGTGCAGTAATCAGGTCTTCTGCGAAGCCCTCCGTCGCTAGGGGTGGCTGCAGAGCCTAAAGCGCAAGGTCCAGGCCCCGATCGAAAGGGAGTGTCTTAATGCAGACCAGGGACCGGGGATAGAAACGAGCACACAGGTATAATGTTTCATTATGAATTTACTTAGCACAAGAGAAAGACTCAAACCAAACAATGAGATTTGTGTAGGCGTCGAGTCGCAAAAACTTGAGAAGAGTGCGTTGGGAGCGCACTTTGTGTCTATATGCGTTTTGGTGGTTCGCAGTGGTCAAATATGGCCAATGTGTGGGAGGCCTTTAAAGCATGCCATAACGCGCTTACGAAGTTCAGTTCTTATTGATACTTCTCAGGTACTCTGAAGCTTCCATACGTGAGCTAAGAATAATTTATGATCTTTCTGGAGAAAAAAAGACTTGTTCCTATTCATCTCCCAGGCACAGAGACAAGTACAACTGCAACCGAGTGATGAAGCCTTCGAGCACTTGTCTATCCTTACATCCGTTTACATTTTCGGGTCAGCATAGCCTCAACTTCGCACCTCAAGGCATTTTATTCGTTCAACATTCATGCCTTTCTACTAATTGTAAAGCTAGCATGTGTAACTGGTATTTTCTGTCGATACAATAAGACGCAATATGGTGTGAATGTGCGCTAGACGATGTGTTCAACTAGCCTTGAACGGTCAGATTGCTTCAGGCTGCAGCTGCGCGCACCCTAAGCTCTTCCTCTCCCATCAGCTCCAAAAATCAGAGGAGCGACGGTAGGCGGGGGTAGGAGCTTCTTTCTAAATAATCAAGAGCTTAGAATCGAGGTTCTCTTGAGCTTACTATCGCATAATGGAGACATTTGACAGCGTATTACAAAGCCTGCTACGGGTAGAAGCAATTTCGGTGGCTCAAATTTATGGTTGTACCAAGAATTTGCGCGTATCAAAGATTGAATGTACAGATTATAGTGAAAGAGACGCCGATGGATAGTCCAGTGACCCCGAATCCTGCCACGCTCTGTTCAAACGAACTGCATTGCCGCTTATCAGACACCAGTTTTTCGGGAGTATTCTTGTGGTCGTCACACATACTTTGAACCTTTTTATGCTCACAAATGTCCCCATTCGTACTGTGAGGTGCCGATGGACGCTGCCAACCTCTGCGAGCGGTGGAGGAGACCTGGTAAACGCAGAAAAGCTTCATCTTGCAGTGGTGCTTCCACAATACAAGCCATATATGGGATATTAAGAATCAAATATGAATTAGGACTGATGCGGAGCAAATTGCGATGAAACTAAACGGGAGAGATAATCCTTTCGATCAGAACTCTTGATTCGGTACTGCGCGTTGCCCACACAAAGCAAAGCCCTCAGGTGCTCATCCCTACATAGAGTTAAGCCATAAATAATAATCATACAAACACTAATGTAGGGTTGGTAGTTATTAGTTTTTTTTGAAACTCCTGCCATAACTAGAACAGGTGGAGCTAGCGCTCTTCGGGGGGCATGTCGAACCTGTAGTTCTGCGTTGCCTTACGATCCCTAGAGCCCGGACCACAAATGCCTGCCAAAAAGATATACTGAGAATTAAGATATGCTGTTTATGATGCGTAGTCAAGCATTCGATTTGCCAAAGGTTCTCTCCCCCCAACACAAAACTGTGGAGAGGGGCTGCTGGGCCATTCACCTCCCGCCGCGAAGGCAAACCTAGAGTCCACCAATTCCTTGTGTTTTGGTGATTACTCCGTTCCTCCATAGGTCTTTGTGTTTTCTTAGGGCGAGGACACGAGGATCTCGGAGAGCCTTATGTGGGGCCCATCGCTCCAGGTCCTTTAAGCGTGTGCAGGCCTGGGTTCAGGGTATGCGGTCCGTCCTCGCATCTGAGCCCCCTTAGCACGGAATATTTGAGCCGTAGAGAGCCTCGCTATGATTCTTCTTGTCCTTCTGGCCGCCTGTGCGGTCCACTTGCAGTTCGCTTCCGCGGGTCCACTGGTAGCAAAGGAGCCAGAGCCCGTGTCCTCTCATGCAGACCCAGCAGCAGCACACTTAGCAACATCAGGAGCAGCTGAGGGTGCGAGTGCAGCAGATTTGGCGGCGGAACTGGGACCAGTCACCTTGAAACCAGCCTCTCAACTAGTGCAACTGGAGGCACAGGGACAGCAGGAAATTGCGAAGCCTAAGAACACCCCTGGGATTTCCGCCCCCAATGAGGGCAGAAGCTCGCAGCTGGAGCTTCAGCTGCCTCTGAATAAGGCGGCAGCATCACAGAGCGAGGCAGCACCTCCTGCCAATACCGCTGTGGCTAGGGGGGCTGCAAAGGAATCTCGCGGGAAGACACGCCCCGCCTCCCAAGGCCGTAAGAATGAGACTCTACGGGCACCAGAAAAGGATTTTCTGGACGATTTAATGTCTCCAGACGACACTCTTCGCCACGAAGCTAGAGGGGCCTCATTGCCGCCGAGGCATCCCGCTCAAGCACCAGCCAAGCCCAGAAATCGCTTCCAGCCGTTGGGTTCCGAACAGAACAAATGGGAGCTGTCTGCTGTGGCATCGAAAGATAATGCTGCTGGAGGCGAAGGCCCGATTCTGGGGGATCAGACATCGCAGAAGGATGCAAAACATGAGGGAGAGGAGGAGGAGCCTCACGGCTTGGCGAAGCACGAGGAAAAGCCGCAAAGTGCGGAGAGCATGCAGCCTCAGTTGCTCTTGACTTCTGCAGACTCCATAAGCGTCGCCTCTCAAGACACTGACGGACACAAAGTCTCCATGGACTCCTCGTCTAAAGAAGCTATGACCTCGCAGAATGCTCATATGAGCATTATGCGAGATCTTCTGCAGTGGGCAGCAAATACTGTGGGGAAATCGACGCATTCCCAAGAGAAAGATCCTCTTCATGCGGAGAAAAAGCGTCGAAAAAAAGGAGAAACAGCCCCATTGATGCGGACTCTTGCCGCGGAGGCGAAGCCCCTTCAGAAAGACAAGAGAGGTAGCAAAAGTACTAAAGGGACAAAGCCTCGTAGAAGAAGTAGAAAGGAGAACAAGGAAGGTGGGCATATTCTCGCAGGCTTACCCACGGACCAATACCAAAGGCAGCAGGCCACACCGCGCGCCTCTCTGTCAGGTGCGCGGTCTGCCAAACAGCGTACGTTGCAGCAGCTCTTGGCGAGTAAGGCTAAGTCTATGGGTATTGCTATATCGAACCTCACAGGGAGGCCCCGTTCGAAAAAGGTAGGGGCTGAAGAGGTGCTCGAATCCACTTCTGTAAGGCCGTTTCCCTTCGTTCCCGGGAGCGCCGCTGAAGCGCCTCCCCGGCAATCTCTACATACTCTCCTTGTCAACGCCATTCAGAGAAGCGGCAAGTATAAGGAACGAAGCCACAAGGATGCACGAAGGGGAGGAGTCCCAGGAGCAGTGGCAGGTGACTTGAGATCGCCAGCACCTTTGGCTCGCTCGACGGCCGCCAGCGCCTCGGCATCTCGCGGAGCAGCTGAGGTAATAACTGCGGCGCGAGCTGCTGCCGTGAGAATCAAAGGCATTACTGGTACGCCACAGCTCCGAGGAGCACCGTTGTAACAGGGTAGCAGGAGGCTTTGAGCAGAGAAGCTCATGCAAAGCAGTTTAGAGCTCGATTCTTTGGTGCTTGTGTGTGCAGTACGTCCACCACGGAGTAAAGCCGCTGGTACAGACAAGAGCGTACTCACCAACAGCGGGGACGCTAAAGGGGAAGAAGAACTCTCTTCTGACAACAGGCCCAATGTCGACGAGGTACTATCGGATACCCCAGACCTCGCTCACGAGCTGAGACACTTATCGCAGGATTCGAATGCGCAATCTCTTCAGAAGCTTTTGAAAGCAGAGGGGACTCATACAGAGCGCGAGCAATCGGTTCCTGGCGAACACGGCGTTGAGACACACGGAGAGGATACCAAAAGTAGGGGGAAAGCGCCCAGCTGAAACAGTCCAGCTGAGACAGACGCCCCTAGCGTGGACGTGCCGTCGGTCTCCCCTTCACCGCTAGAAAAGAAGAAGCGAAGAAGGCAGGAGAAGCAATGAAGAAGTAAAACATTCTGTCCCTAGTGCCCCCATGCAGTCCTCGGGGGCTTCTGAAGGCGCGAATCTAGAGAAGCATCAGGGACACAGGAGCTCTTGCAAGCTAGCCCAGGCGGACAGTCTGCAGCAACCAGGGATTCTGGCTTCCTTCGCAAACCGAAGCGTGCGGATGCTGCGCTCAGAAAGAAGAGGCGCGACTACACCAGCAAAGCACCGAACGGAAGAAAGGGGGTGTAAAGGCGCAGTGGAAACCGTCGAACGATTAAGGGGTCCGCCGGGGGGGCCAGGAGAATGAAACGCGAGGCCTCGCAGGGCCACGAAAAGAAGAGCCGCAAAGGAGGAACCAAGGAGGTTCCTAGGAGGCAGAGTGGAAACAGCCTCTGCAGTCCAATGGGGAAGGGTCCTGAGCGTGAAGAAAAGGAAGGTCGCTAAAGTGGGCAGCAGGGAACGTCGTTGGGTGACAGCTCAGCAAGCAGCGCTTCTTTACGGTGCGGCCCTATATCTGCAGTTGGAGTAGTGGCGGCGTTCGGAGCGTTGAGTCTCTTTGGGTTTTTAACTTATTTTTGAAATAAAAGGTTCTTGAATGCTACACCCTGGGTCCCTTTTCTAGTTAAGAGAGTACAAACTCAGCATGTCAGCCTCCAGGGGTTTTCTCGCAGGTGGCTGGTTTACTTTTACGGGCGCCAGTAGGATAATGTGTGCCGAGTTCCGGACTAACCAGCTGAGCCCCTATTTCCATGTTGCCTATATTTATGCGTACTTGCTTTCCTTCGGAGAGAACAAAGTCCGGCAACACGACAGCAGAGCAAACGGCAGGTCTTGTTGCGAAGGGTAAACCAGCGCGTGGGGTGCTAAACGGGGGCGCCCAATGTTAAACGCTATACTATCGCCTGGCCAGGGATGCGTTTCAATGTCTGAAATGCGCTAACAGCCGCGTTGGCACATCAGTATGTAGGAGCGTTTATGGTCGAACCCCCACATTCTTTTTGTTGGGCTGCGTGCCCCCTATTATTTTGTGTAGCTGTCTAGCAATTTCTCTGTAGTCAGTGCATAAAGCCAAGTCTCAAAGTTTTTGTAGCTGCAAAAGGCCGTTGGGGGCCCGTCATACACAACGCGCACTCCTGAACAGCATCGAGATGAAAAGTCGCCATTAAACAATGCGGAAGCGTCTTAGTTCTTCACTAGTCGATAAAGCAAAAAATAAAGCGAGGCTTTGCGAACAACTATAATTTGTATTCTAAGAAGGGTTCATAAAATAGCTAGGACCCCATCAATAGTAGCCTTCTAGAGAGTGACATAGCGCCCGCAGCTGCACTTTTGTGGACATTCCGAACCACGCATGCAAAGATGGCGCCTGCATCGCCTGTATGTTAGTATTTCTTGGGTGGATACTCGGCTAGCTTACTCGTCACAACTAGGAAATCCCCCGGGGAATCGGCTTATGCGGGCAGCGAAACGACGCAACGCCCACACAGTAGGCTTCTTCAGCCTTCTCATGCTCTGAGACCCCTTGCCCTTGGTTCAGTAAAAGTGTTACTTAGGTCAGAACGTAACTTTTTCCCTATCCCCATTCTGGCTCTGTTATGCCCCCATCACCCGTACTGCTTTTCTACAAGTAAGTGAAGGGTCGGTCCTGCTGGCATTGTGCGTACACCAGATGCATTTCTTCTAGCTTGAACATGTACTTGGGGTGCAGCATTCCTCTTGCTTGTGTGAAAAGCTCAGACCTCGCAGGAAACTGTATGAACGGCTATTTGCTGTGTAAACGGTTCTGCCTGGGTGGCCTCCTGCCTTGCTCCTTGTAGCAGTGTAGGTGAACGCAGCTAGCAGGCACGTTGTGGCTAGCCAACCACTAGCAAAGGCCACCCTGTGGCTGAAACTGCAGAGGCACTAACTTGAAGCCGAAAAGTAATCCATCGGCCTCAGGCCACGTCCCGCGCACTTGAAGTGAACTGGACCAACCTTACGCAAGGAAAGATCCCCTAGTGTCTCTACATGGCCTCAGTCAAGCAGCCCGAGAAGCCTGCAGAGAGGAGGGGCCCTACAGAAATGGAGGTTCGAGACTGAGTGCCTGTGCATAAACACCGTCGAGCTCCCCAATGCGGCTTTCAGAAAGCCTCACCGCTGTGGCCATCCAGCAAGCTGCTGCTGCGGTTGCTGCTGCTGGGGCTGCATCTGTTGCAGCTGCTGCAACAGATGTGCTGCCACAGGGGGCTGCTGGCTGGGCATGTGTAGCTGCTGCTGCTGCCTCTGCAGCAGCAGCTGCTGCTGCAACAGCTGCTGCGGCTGCTGCTGCTGCAAGAGCAACTGAGGGTGCTGCTGTTGCTGGAATACGGGAAAGGGCTGCAGCGCAAGTGCTCCGCTTGCGCTAGCAGCAGCAGCAGCAACGCCTTGCTGCATTTGCTGCTGCACGAAGGCCTGCTGCTTTGCGGGTTCCCGCACTTGTTGTTGATGCAGCTGCTGCAACGCATGCAACTGCCGATTCTGTCGGAGCAGCTGCTGCTGCTGCTGTGCAAGAACAGGCAGAGGCCCAGAAAGAGATCCTGAAAGGGCCCCCAGGGGGGCGCCCGGTAAAGCGGCCCCCGGGCGTACAAGGCGTGGCTGCTGGAGTTGCTGCTGGAGGATCTGCTGCTGCTGCAATTGCTGTTGCTGCAGCAGCTGCGTACTAGGAACTCCTCCTTGCTGCTGCTGGAGCAGCAGCTGCTGCTGCTGCCTCTGTAGTGGCGTCGTCAGCAGCAAGTCATATAGCGCGTCGAAGTGTCCAGGGAGGTTCTTGGGAGGGGTCGTCACTCCTGGCACCCCTGCAGTTACGACTGCCGACTCGGTCGCTCTGTCACCCTGTTGCACTTTTGTTGCATCCGCAAGGGCAGCACCGCTGGCAGGGGCCTCCTCAGGTGGTTTTGTTGTAGCATCACCGCTTGCACTGGCAGCCACAACTTTTGTGAATGTTCCCACGCTTGCGCCTTCTGCTTCCGAAGCATCTGTCTTGAGGCGCTTCACTGGGGGCCCCCGTGCTCCTGAGGATGGCACAGGCCCGCCTTCTCCTGGAGCGCTTTGGGGGGGCCCTTGTGATGCCCCTCCTGCTGCAGCGGCAGCCTTTGCCGCTGCCCGTAGCAGCCGTATCCGCATCTGCTGCTGCTCTTGGGTGAAAACTGCAGCAGACAAGCTGTTGCTGCTGCTGATTCGGGCCCCGCTGCACAATGCAAGCAATACATCCGTGCAGATTCCCGAGGGGCCCCCTGGGGGTTTAACTGAGCCGGCTGCAGTGGTAAGGCCTGCTAGGGGGCCCCCAGGGGGGGCCCCGGGGGAACTCTGAGCTAGAGTCCTTGCTGAAAAGACATGGGCCTCTCCAACACCCAAAAGAAGCGACTGATCAAACCTCAAGCGAGAGTTGAACTCGGAGAAATCGGGTGTATCGACACCTGAAAATTCAACGACCCTTTCATATCGTACATGCTACAGGCTCAACAAGGCTCGGAGAAGCGTAATGCGACATTCCTCCATAATAACGCTGCATCCTTCCAGCCCCGTCCAGCCGCTCAACTGCCCAAACTCTAAACCGTGTCCTAAGCCCTCCTTCACCCTTACCAAATAGCCTAATATCTGTAAGCGGCGCTTTGGGCGGCTCCTTCTGTCGAAGCCGTCGAAGGGACGGCCGCAACGCCGGGCAGCTTGCTTCCAATCGCTGCAAGGTATCTGCCCCAAGAAAAGTCATGATACTGCAGCGGAAAAAGCAGAAAGACAGTGCCCCAAGTCTCACACCGCACGCTGTTTTTGCTGACCATGAAATCGGCAAGACAAGACAGGAACTCCTCCCAGCCCCCAAAATACTCCACTCTCGAGCGCGCACCTACAGTTGTACGACAGATGCCTTGCTGAATACCTCTTTGCAGGCCGGGCCCCTGGGTGTGGCGGCAAAGGGTATTCCAAAACATTCAAGTCCTTGCCCTCTCCAGGAAGGGGGATTCCAAGAGGCCCTTCATGCGTTGTCGCTGCCGCTGCGCGCTCTGCTGCCTCTGCCTCCAGGGCGGCATCCGAAAGCATGAAAGAAAACCAGAAAAAAGGGTCTGTCAGCGGGCTATTGCCAACGACGGCTGCACATACATACACACACATCCGCACACACGGGCACACACGCAACACCACGTTCGAGACCGTCAACACAGCAAAAAAGCGACTGCTGAAGCGCTCTGTCTGCCCACTGAGGCCCTCCCCTCAGTAGGGGCCCCCGGCGTAGCTCGAGCCTGCGAGTGCTGCTGCGACTTTGTGAGAGCGTCAGAGTTCACGGACGGAGCGTGGCTTCGTGGGTGTCTTGGGCTGAGTCTTGTGGGGCTTGGGAATTGAGAGATTGCGGTTCAAGAAGCCCCAGAGCCGCGGCTGCACGAGGATTTGCGGTGGAACGCATCAACAGAGAAGTCACCAGGCGCTGCCGAAACCAGGAGCCTTCAACATCGATGGCCTCTTCCGCCGGCTCAAAGCCCTTGACTGAACAAGAAACGCATACATGTACATATGTATGCATGTATGCGCACATATATGCATGCATGTATATGAATATAGACAATGCCAAACCGTAATGAGCCCATAAGCTGGACAGGAAGACAGACAGTGTGATTTTTGGCGCAACATGCCGCGTCCATCGCGCCACAAGCAGGAGCAGCCTCATCCCTATCCGAGATTCCAATGTACTCCCGGAAGCAACACCAGACACGCCTCACCAAGGGCCCCGCTGGAAAGCGCTTACCGAGGTCGCCCTGCTGCTCAGTGGAAGCGTCCTTGTCAGCGATTTGCTCCTCGGGCTTATCTGATGACAAGGCAGTAGCAAGCCTTTCGTCCTTGCAGTTCGCAGCAGCAGCGGCAGCAGCGGCAGCCGCAGCGGCATCCGCCGCTCGCGCCGCACCAAACTTGGCCCTGAAGCGCTCCCTGAATTTATCCCAACAGGCCTCAACCAATGCTGCAGCACGGCAAAAGGGGGTGTCTGGATGGTTGTACAGCCGACAGTTCGAGACAATCAGCGCCACGTCCGCGTCAAACTCGGAGAATTCTGCACACCACAAACAACGCAAAGCCCTCAGGCGATAAGACTCTTCCCAAAACGCTAGGCGGTGCACTGGGAGAAGGAGAAAGTGAGAGAGACAGACAGAGAGAGAGACAGAGACAGAGACAGAGAGAGATATATAAGGAGGAAAAGCGAGGCTTTACGTCCTGGCCCCTAGCGGCGCCTACCCTGATAGAGGCCCTTTTCGGCTTTCTCTCGTATTGCTTCGAAATGCATCGGGTTTGTCACCACTGATTCGTAGTCAGGAACTAGCTTAGGATCCACAGCAACCGCAAAGTATTGCTTTTTATCCTTCCTCTTGAGCCGCTGGAGCGCCTCCAGTAGTACTTGGCGCACCCTGGGGCACCCAGGAGAGGCTACGAGGCCCTCAAGAGCCTCAGCGGAGCCTGCTCCGACACCAGACTCGGAGGAGCCTCCTCCGAAAACGCCTCCTCCTCGAGGCGCTTCCACTGAACTGCGCGTGACTGGCGCGATGCCCGCGATACCTGCGCGGAAGCACAACTGGCAAAAACCGCAAATCTCCACACCCCCGAACAACAAAGCCACAGTCTCCACAAGGGCCCCTAGAACGCCTCTTACGAGCCAAGCTTCGACGACACACCTCGCCGTTGCTGCAGCATGGCAGCCCTTGCTGCCGCTGCAGCTCTCGTGGACGGAGCATCGGTTGCGCCGGAGATCCATCGTCGCCCCCCACTCCCCATGGAGGGGCCTCGTCGCGCAGACGCTCTGCTCCGCGCTGCTGCAGAGGGGGGCCCCCTCGGAGGCGCTGGCCATGGCCCTCCAAGCCCTGGAGGCGCCAAGGAGAGGCCCTTTAGCCCGAGGGCCCCTAGGGGCCCCTGTGCGTCAAACGCCATTCCTGCGACAAAGATTATAAGGGGCCCCTCAGGGCCCCTTAAGAACGAATCGGCTGCAGGTCACTGGCGAAGCGGTGGCTCCTGTATGTCCACTACTTCTGATGAGGTGAGGTGCTGCTGCTGGAGCTGATCCGCCTCTGATTCCCCGAGTTCCCCAATTCATCACGCGGCTTCCGCTGCGCGCTCGAGTATTCGGCACCCCCCGGGAGCTGCTCGGAAACAAACGCAAAAGACACGGCTGGGGAACGCTAAGAGCCGAGCTGCTGCTTGTTTTACTGCTGCCGCTTGGTTACTGCTGCTGCTGCATGCGGCGCTGCCTCAGGCGGCACCCATGCCCGTGGCTCCGGGGTCTACAGATGCACCTGCCACGTCGTCTCGCCAATCTTCTTCGTCGCGCAGCTGCTACAACGGACGCCACTCCTTTAGCCGCGGCACAAACGGAGAGGCTGGCCCTTCAGTTACCGTGACAGGAAGTACGTGATCCTCCTCCACGCTCGAAGCACTGAACCGGCAAACCCCGACTTCCAGTCGAAAAGCTCTAGCATTAAACCCTAAACGTAAACCGCGGAGCAAGAAAAAACCACAGAAAAATCACAGGCAGAAAGGGGGGCCCCGCAGGCAGGGCTTGGCGACCGGCAGCAGAGCTGGCAGCAGCGGATGGTGGGCCCCCTGTTGGCGGACGGTGCTCTATCTATGCCACTGGAATCTGCTTGATTTCAGAAAGACTGCTGCGGTGGTTGCATCGAGAGTCAATCTTATGGGGGACTAGGTTTAAAGGTTTAACAAGAGTGCGGGTGTTTGGAGATTCATAGTGTTGGCGCTGGCTAGAACAGCTCATGGCGGTCTGAGCCAGCCGGAGGTGTCCATCCCTTCACAACTCAGCTTATTCCCAAGTGTCAATACACTATATATTTCGGTGTTTCGTCTTCTCTTCGGTATGCCATTTGCTGCCTTGTCTGCAGCTGCGCGGGTAAACTTAGGGCTAACAAAACAGGGTTTAGACTATCGCTGGAAGTAGCGGTGCGGTGCGAAGACTTCCGTGGGGTACCGGATGGTTCCGAACTACACCTGAAAGGCCGTCCGCACTCACTGCGCGAGGGCGATAGAGCAGCGGGGGCCCCGTAACACAGTCCTGGGCCCCGGAGGGGGCCCCCGTACAGGTTCTTCCGCGAACCACTTCGGCGCATTGTAGCACCAGCAGTAGCGGTGCAAACCGCAGAAGTAGCGGCTGCAACTGCAGCCTCACAATCATCATCATGCAGGAACAAGAAGCCGCATGCACTCTAGACCCCGCGTGGGGCCAACAAATCGGTCGATCCCAAGGGGCCCCAGAGACCCTTAAGGCCTCTCAAGGCGCTCCTACTGAAGAGCAGGGGGATACTGCAGGCTCCTCCTCCGCTTCCGAGTCGTTTTCAGGCAGCCAGGAACTGGAGACATACCCTGAGAGCACTGGAGATTTGCAGCATCAGCTTGAGGCCATATCCGTTGCTGCTGGCCCTTCCAGCATGCCCTCCTTGTCTCTGCCCCTCCCCACCGCACCGAATCCACGTCCCTATGATTCCTTGTGGCGTCTTTTGTTTCTGGTGCTGATATCTTGCGGCCCCTTCCTCTGCATGCTCATTTTTATCTCTGTGCTGCGGAACGTCGCAGCCTCCATGCTCTTTCTGCATTGGATCTGCATGTTGGGGGCCCCCATGCTATACGTGTACTTTGCTAGCGACGGCCCTGGTTACTACAATCATGTGCTTCTGTGTCAGGGGCCCCGTGGAGGGAGGTGGCGGCGGCAAGGGCCTTGGGCCTGTCTAGGGTTTGTGATGGGTGGGGTTGGTACCTATGTTGGGTTCAGGTTTGTGTGGCTGGTGTGCCAGGCTGCCAGCAACGTCGACGTGTACGAGGAGGTGCGTCTTCGACTGCAACAGCTGGGGCTGGGGAGTGCTCTGTGGAAGGCCGTCTTGCTGGCAGTCTATTTCATCCTTTTTAATCCCCTTGTTGAGGAGCTGTTTTGGAGGGTGTTTCTCTACCGCGAGTTAGGAGCTGGGCTCTTTGGCTCGGGTGCGGCAGGACTGCTGCATATCACAGAGGCAGAACCGCTAACTCTAAAATTGCATCGCAGACGGCGTACGGCAGCAGGTGCGTCGCAGGCCCCAGATGCAGGGGCAGGCGCCAGAGAGGGGTCCCCCTGCAGCAGCCTTTCTGATCGCTCGGAAGGGTCGCAAGTGGATATTGAGCAGCAAGACTCCGACGTTTACGTCGCTGTGAAAACGCCCCCTGACTCCCCAAACGATACATTAACGACTGCAGCGGCAGCAAGTGACACACCAGCCTCGCATGGGGAAGCGGAGGGGGCGACCACCTCCAGGGTGAGGACTAGGAGCAAAACCATAGCATACTATGACCTAAGAGTGCCTTTATCCGGTTTGGTCGCCCTGGCAATAAGCTACAGCAGCTACCACATGGTGATCTTTCATTCTCTTTTGGGAGCGGCTTTTGTGCTGCCGTCCTTTGTCCTTGTATCCCTCCTCGGAGGAGTCTTCCTGTTCCTTAGAAATAAGGAGCGCTTTGGACTGCTTACAGCAACGGCACTGCACGCGGGGGTCGATGTCGGCGTCATCATCGTCCTGGCGGAGGCACTCAATGTCTTCTAGCCGAAAAGCGGGTATAGAGGGGCCTCAATAAGGCGACTCACGAGAACGACCGATAAGCGACTTGGGGAGTGGGTTCAGCGGAGGGGGAACAAGGCGGCCACGGTAGAGACACATCGGCGGCTTTTGTACGATCCTGAAAAAAGCTGTTAAGGGCTGTAGCGGCACCTTTTTTTTAGTACAGCGCTGCTAGAGGGTGCAATAGCAGTCCGTGAAGTCGCACTTCTTTTCTGCGCCGCTATTGCTGTGCTCTTGCTGCCCCAGCTGCATCGCATGCTGTACGACCAGGGCTCGAGGTGAACCGCCCATAACTGTGGCCCCAACTGTGGAAATCTTGCCCTTTTGCAGCTCGCTATACCCGCTAATAACCAACCCTTCAAAGTTTGTGTATGTATATATATGCACTGAAAGCATTGGACGCAGCCTGATTGGTTCCCCCCTCCCCCGTTCAAGGTATAGCAAATTTTACTTGGTCAGGTTGCTGTTATGCAAGCTACCGGATACGGCTGCTCGCCGCACTTCTCTGGCGCTCGTGTGTACAAACAGCCCAAGAATAAAGGTACATAATTTGCACAATGCTCTGAAAGTTGGGTATCTGCAAGGGCCTGCGAATGAACACTGGACGCCAGTTGGCTGGCTAGCTAGCAACATCCATCAGTTCAGGGTCCGTTCTCTGTTTCAAAGAGCCCCACAGTCCTCAATGACAACAGGCACCTGCGGGAAACGACGCATGCACAAGGAGAGCCTTCGTCCGCACTGCTTCTGCATGCGTGAAACACAGAAATTGGGTGGCTGCCTGCCTGCTTGGCTAACTAGCGTACGCTAGGTTGTAGAAGCTGCAAAGAATAACCAAAGTAGTACAAAATACGGTTTGGGTCGGACCTCGGGTTTGTCCGCTCCGTCAGTGGGCACCTCTTCGACTTGATCTAGCAGCTCTAATCCCTCGACAATCTCACCAAACACCACGTGCTTCCTAAACCACACATCTCAGCAGTGAAGCATCGAATCTTCACTGCAAACCCTAAATAAGCACGTGGCAAAGAAACTGCAATGCCCTGCAAATAGCCACCAAGCCACAATGCACTATTGTTCCAACCCCTCAGCAAGCTCTGCCACCACCTACCCATCTAGATGCGGCGCAGAACCGAAAATGATAAAGAACTGTGAGCTGTTCGTGTTGGGGCCCGTGTTAGCCATGGAGAGCTGTCCCCGGTGTAGATGTTTATCCACGAACGCTTCATCTGTGGGCACATCGCAAACCTTTCAGGCTTTGATTATGCATTGATCCTTGTAGAATTCCCAAAATACCGCACTGTTCGCAGACGCCCACCCCTGTTAGATCCTAATCACTCGTGCTTGCAGCTGCCAGCACAAACGAGCCACCCCCGTTCACCAACACGTCCACCTGCACGCTGTATCTACTCATTCTGAAGTGTTAGCATTTTTGTCCGTGTGGATTCGCTTTGGGTCGTGTCGAAGGCTGCAGTGTCTGACCATTGAATTTTTCGCCATATATGCTCTCCCCTCCCTTTCCATTGATATCTCCTCCCTGCATCATCAGCCCTTTAATAATGAGATGGAATGCACTGTTCTTGAAGGTCAACGCCGAACCATCTGCACCCTTCTTGTTGCCTGTAAAGGAAATACACCCCCACAGATCATGAACAGCAGGGCATGAGAAAGCAGAAAGCAGCAACCTTTCACAGCATCACCGTCATTATACCGTTGTGGCAGCGCCTGGAGGAGGCAACCAGTCCCTAGACCCTAAACCTCGGCCTCACCAACGCATAAGGCTCTAAAATTCTCAGCTGTGCGTGGCACAGTGTCTTGGTAGAGCGCAATTGCAACTCTCTTCACTGCGCATAAATCACACGCCTTGTAACCTAGTCCCTCACCCGCTCATACGGCCAAGAACTCGCGGCTTTCGCTCTTTGCCGCCTCAACTCTGGCCCTGCCCACCCCAAAAGAATTCAAAATTCTAGAGGGCTGACACTTCAGGCCTCCACTAAACCGAAGTTGAAGCACGTTTCTGATTAACGATGTACCAGGTTTATCACCGACGCGGATGTCCATAAAAACGCGAGGGCAGCGATCAAGGTTGCGCACTCCAGCTTTCTCTGGACAAAAGACACACGAGGGTCCAGGTATTATGCCAGGAATTTTTGACAAGCGCGTTTAGCAATCTGGGAAAGGGTATCCTCCCCCACAGCAGTCTTTACCGTCATAGAGGGCGACTTTGGTGAAGATAGCGCCAAACGTGGTCTTCTCCTTCTTGCGAACTTCCTCCAGCTTCTCCTTGCACTGCAATGACCCACCACACCAAAATCAGCTCAACAGATGCACGGCGCTCTACCCACCAGTTCAACAGCTACTTTATGTGGAGAGCGCGTAAAAGCGTTTCGTCAATTGTTGGCTTCGCCACCGCTCCCGCAGATTGTATGTCGAGGCCAAAACTGCAAGCCCCACCTTTTTTAGCTCGTTCCTGATTTCGACGTTCTTGGGGTCGATCCTCGCAGCAGAGGCTAAGTCAGTTCGCGCTTCATCCAGCAAGCCAAAGGCAGCTCGGGCCACACCCCTGCGGTACCATGCCTTGCTGTTTTTCTGCAGCACAGCACGATTCTCGAGGCAGCGGATAAGAAGGGCAGGGAGGAAGAGTCTGCACGAGCAGCTCAGGTGTCTTCGAGCGCAAACCCTAAGGTGTTCCTACAATCTATGAACCCCCCAAAGCGTGAACTTGCCTCGTCGAGCTTGAGGGCTGCTGTGGCCTCATCGATGGCTTGGGCAAACTCGCCAGTTTTAAAAAAGCAACTGCACGCAAACCGAATCCCAATACGTGGACCCTCTTCCCTAACGCATGCGGGATCCACCATACACGCCACGGTAAACACGCAAGCCTAAGACGACCTTCGCCTGACTTGGAAAGGTTTAGTCTCAACGAGACTTCGACGGAGCACTTTTGAATTTGTTGTTCTTCACTCCACTGATCCGAATGCTCCAGAAAGCAGAGTCCCTCCCTGTAGGCTGCAGTAGCTTCGGCAAGATTCTTCCTCTTGAATGCTTCGTTTCCCTTCTCCTTCTCGTCAAGAGCCGCCTGGATCTTCTCCTCTACAGACATGGCCCAGCGTGCCTTTGGCTTCGGACGGAAGCTCAATAGCTCGACCTCAAACTACGAAGCACGCATGTGTCACGGCAAGCTTTCTTGAGATCTAACACTGCAAAAGTCAGAGGTAGGCGTGGTGAGGGAAGTCATTCGGACCATAAGCTTAGGCCTGGGGCTTGTCCTACACCCCGAACTGGTCTCTGAAGGAGCTACCGTGAAAACTCTCATCAGCATTGTGACCTCAACACCCAAGCGTGCTCTTGTGCGCTCCATCACTTCACCAGTGTAGATTAAGCTGTTCACAAGTTAGGAGATCATGTTACTTTGAGGGTTGCATTAGGTGGAATGGAGCCTCCAGCCCCAGCCTCTCCATATCCGTAGTTGGACTGAATTGTCTGTACACCCCAACGCACCAAGGAAGAATTACACTCCACTCAACACTTGAACCATTTCTCACCTTGATGACTCCAGCCCCAAACCCTTAAGCTTGAGCCCTTACGAGTAGAGATTTCTCTCCAACGCTCATCGTAGCAACTCCGAGATCCCAGCCCTTGATAACCTGCCCCTCCCCCAAAACGAAGCGAAAGGGCTGGTCTCTGTCTCCTGCAGCAGGTATTCAACAGCAAACCCAAACCCACATCCCCTGCTAGGTATAGCCTGACGGCTTACGCCGTTGATGCCCCCGAAAAACGCGCTGGCTAGGCCCCCTGGAGGTGCACAGTATCACGAACGCGACAAATGGATGTGCATGCCACCTCCAAAGGCAGCCGCTCTAATGCTCGACCATAGATACTCCGTGCGGAAGCTATTGATTGCAAAGATTTCGGGATTGCATGTCAAACTTCTAGTAATTACTCGAAGAGTCAAATTGCGTGCCGTCTTCCAACGTGCCGACGTAGTGCACCTCCACTTCGTTGCCCCGAGGGGGCCTGCGCCCTCATAGAGCAGCCACAATCAAGCAGTCGGTAAATATGGTTGAAAATACATGTTGTACAGCTCGTAAAAGGGGAGGCAAGTGGACCACATAGAGCAGGACGAGCTAAACAAGAAACTGAGTATCCTTATACTCCAGAGTTATCACTCCTCCCTAAAATTCCCTGCCGGTAGAGCACGGAACCGCGTTCTTATGATTTAAACCGTTATACCTAACAACTAGGGGCCCCAAATTTTAGATAGTCAAAAGCATGAAACTTTCTTGGCGGTAGTGTGGCTCCCGATGTGCAGGAGGAGTTCACACTCTTACCGGTCGCCCGTGCCCTGTATTAACACTTTTTTGATCACACCGCCATCCTTAGACACGTCCAATTCACTGTTAACAGCGTGAGGAGGGCTGTTGTCGACAGGAGCGGCGGGAAGAGGGACTTCGTGCGTGTGGCTGTGGCCACCACAACAACCACCGTGTTTGTGTGCCACCATTGTTCAAACTGAGATGCGAAACGAAATAAGACTTAGAAGGAAAGCAGTCGGAAAAAGGAAGTGAGCAGCAGACAGGTTGATGCACCCCATGAAGTGCACGCGCCCCGCTGCATGCGAAGAACCGCCACCGACAAAGTGACCGCACATGCATAGTCAACTTAGGTTAGTACGTAATCTCTGTGTGGTCTGCACTCTAAGTGCTCCGATTTGCCTTGAAATACCAGGAATTATTCAGTCTCGGCGTACAGGCTGGTGGAGTATTAACCGCCTTTTGGTCAAAGGCTCTACTCGTAAGGTGTACAAAACACATATGCTAGGCATGTTTCATACCCCGAATTATTTAACATTAGTCTGTGCAACCAGGTAGGAGCCATTTGTTTCTGATCCATCCCTCGACTAAGAAACATCGATGACTCCTCGGGTGCGCTACTGCACCCATTAAAAAGGGTAAGAGCTATAAACGCAGCCTGCAATAAAGTTTGCCAAAATCACCTAGCAGCGCTGGTACTGGACAGGCAGTGGCATCGTCCTTAAGGTGTAATCAGAATTAAGGATTTAAATGTTCTCGTTCCGGTACTAGCTGAAGGGTTCACTGTAACTGTATGACCCTTCATTAGAAATTTCCACAGGGTGACTCCCAACTCCAGACAGAATCCAAAACGTGACAAAAAATAGTTGGCTGCCTTTCCAAAGACCCTTCCCCTCCCACTGATCCCGTCCGCTTGGGCTACGGGACTAGGGAGAGGTACAAATAGTGCGAGCTTTTGCACCCTAAGAACACTCTGATCATTCACAGCCAGTTGCGCATAAGACCTAGCGCACATTGACGCTAGTTGTTTGCTTTCGAGTTTTTGGCTAATGCTACTCTGAAATAAACAAAAATGTGGGATTTGCCAAACCAATTGTTCGACTCTTCACTATTTCTTGCATATAGCTAGTGTAGTAGAGAGTGCTAATATGTCCCATAACCCGCTATATCTCCCTTCCCCGTATTTCAAACACATGTAATCAAATTCAGTGGATGTTCGTCGAGGTAAACTGTGCAAATGGCTGCGGGAGACTTCCCTACGTAAAGCTACTTCTCAACCACGCAGCAGTAAGAAGCACTGAAGGCATTCGCTCGCAATCGGCTTAAATTTGCAAAGTCACCAACACTAAAAAAGGGTACATATCAACATGCCTGCAACGGTTCTCTGGCTCGCTTTCTCTGACGCGCCATCTAGCTTCTCAGTAGGGGGGCGCTCAGCTGGAGACTTACTAGAAATTGAGTGAAACCTTGTTGCTTTCTCAGAGAGCTCCCTCCTTCCCTTGCCAGCGCCCTTAAGAGTTCTCTATATGAGTAGAGAGAGACAGGTAGGATTCGTAAGGCTGCACCCTCTGTGCACTTCGTCCATGGCTCGTTGCACGCAGCATCTGGCTGACTCGCATGCAGACTTTAGTCCTCTTCTATCGAGCTAACGCTACCCTGCAATTAATAAATTATTTGAACGAACAACCAGTTTTTCAATGCTGTACTAATTCTTAATGAAGTATAATAAGTGTAGTAAATGTAACTAGTCCGCTTCACCATGACTGCTGGCATTGCTAAAACGGTGTGGCCATGCACACACTAGCTGTTAGTTTTCCCGCATATCAGAAAGGCCAAGAGAAGGCGGCATGGATTGGTAAGAATTCTTTTAAAAAGGCAAGAACTTCTTATCAAGCCTTTGTATAGTGTGGAATTGGATATATCCCTACAGAGACCCTGATAAATGGAGCACTACAAGCTGCACACAGCAGTTGGCGCACACGTCCACAACATTGCGTGTTCTTGCAGCTATAACCGCTACTTCTCAATGGATAAGGTAAGAAGCCAAGCAGTTGCTGAAGATTTTGGTAACTCTTTGATTAACATAAATGGTGCAGTAGACGGTACATAAGCGTAGCATAACGGCAGCTTCACTACTCCGCAACGAGTAGGCTACACAAATAGATAATCTAGCAGGTTTATTGTTTAACGATGCCGTGTTGAGTATTGGTGGTATAGTAGAAAGTCCCATAGTATAGTTTTCTGTGCTAAACATCGGTACTAGGCGGGAGCTTCGTGACGCGCTACTAACCTCTCTTTGCAACAAAAACGATGCAGGAATAGACCAATCGACCAGTCAATGCTTAATGCAGTCTGGGCTAGCGTAACAACCCATAGACTATGCCGATGAGCAGTTCTGGCCACTACAACTATTGAGCTCCGAGGTCGTAGTGTACAAACAGAGCATTACCACGAAGAGGGAACAGATTTAATGGCCATAATCAGGCCTACATAAGCGACAATCGAGTTCTCACGCACAAACTATTATATAAGCGTGACTGGAACCAAAAATTGGAGATGATCGACCCTCATAAATATCGTGCAACTAACAGCGAGATACGGGCGCTAGAAGTACCCAGTTTGAGTTTCGTGCACTAGGTGCTGCAAGACGCATAAAATATGGCAGTTCTTCGTTTTCAGATGAATCACTTGCTTCAGAGAATAAAAGTATTGTCAATTTGCTTGACAAGCCCCCCCTTTCATCAGATGTAGAGAGATAAAGAGGCAGGTGAGAAGATCTTCGAGAGGCCGCCCTTATGGTGTATTTGCGGGCAGTGGCTTCGATCAGGGTGCGTTCTTTGGGATAAAATGACTTTGTCGTCGACCTAACGACACAAATAAGTAAACTTTTGTGATTTCTCCCAAGAGAGGCCCGCAGAGCTGCTTGGCACTGCCTGCTGTTCCCCTCTGCCGCCGGCTGTGTGCACTGCTGCTGCGACCGTCCTGCGGCAATTTTCCTGTGCTTCTGCTCATTGGTGCTTGATTAGAAGGTTTCAATTCTTGAAATATAAACGCGGGGCGCCTGTATAACGGCTTGGGGGCCAGCCTGACGCGCGCCCTTCCCGTGTTGTTCCCCTCACCCAGCCCTACGACCGGACATTTTCATTCAGCTCAGCAGCAACGGGGCAAAATGGCAGATCAACTCACTGAAGAGCAAATTGCCGAATTCAAAGAGGCGTTTAGTCTCTTTGATAAAGATGGGGATGGAAGTAAGGCCCGAAAACGTCCTGTTTCTACAGCAGTCCCGACTCGCTGTCTCTGCCGTCTTGTCCTCACATTCAAAACTAAGCCTCCCGTTTGCATGCTGGGCTTCTTGTTAAATAGCCGGCGTACTGATGCCATGCATGCTTGCTATAAGCAGCACCACTATTCCCCCGCTGAGCTGCACGTGCATCCGTGTGGCGCTTCAACAACTGCACTGCCTGTTAATCATGGGATAGCTCAACTTTTTGGCATCATTGCTACGGCTTCTTGGACGCTGCAGTGTGGACAATCGACGAGGGGAATTAGAGCTGTGTGCACATTGAGCGACTGGGGATGGCTCGGAGACTCCTGTCGCTACGAGGGTTAATTCTTCATTTTCAGTGAAGCATGTTTGCGTTCTTGTAACAGGGGGTTACTTGGCTTTTAGGGGGGACATTATTTCCTATACAGGTCATGATGCTTTTTTGTCCCATACATTACCTCTTCCTTGAGGAATACTTACGTAAGTGGCTGCCGCAAACAACGCATGCTGGCGAGATATTTAGGTGAGTTACTATTGTGCGCTGTGGGTCTTTGGTGCAGCTATCACCACAAAGGAGCTTGGGACGGTTATGCGCTCTCTCGGTCAAAACCCGACAGAGGCAGAGCTGCAAGACATGATCAACGAGGTGGACGCAGATGGCAACGGTGGGTGAACCCCAACCACCAGTGGCTTGGCGTCTAATCTCTGGGGTGCTAATTTACCGTGCTGTGTACTAAGAGCTTCAGAAACAACCCGTAAAAACTATTTTCAGTCTCATATTATTCCGGTGAGTGCATGTTCATGAGCTTGTGATGTTTCTTGTATTCCAGGGACGATCGATTTCCCCGAGTTTCTGACACTAATGGCACGGAAGATGAAGGACACAGATTCCGAGGAGGAATTGATTGAAGCATTTAAGGTATTTGATAGAGACGGGAACGGCCTTATTTCCGCTGCAGAGCTGCGCCACGTGATGACTAACTTGGGGGAGAAACTGACAGACGAGGAGGTGGATGAGATGATTCGGGAGGCAGATATCGATGGAGACGGACAAATAAACTACGAGGAATTCGTTGGCATGATGCTTGCGAAGTAAACGGGAGTGACACGCACTCCCAGAACGCACACGGGAGCCATCAACTAATTATATCCCCCCGTGGCTCCCTGGCACCCACGATGCAAGTCCTGGGATCACTTCCAGATAACAAGCCGAAGCAGAAGTTTTGTAGAGGGCTGGGCTCACCCACTTCCGCTGCCACGTGTCCTCCTTAGGATTTATGAAGGGCGTTATGGGGAGAGGGGGCTCTAAGGTCCTAGAGTGGCGGGGTGGGGACCCATGCCGCAGTGTTACATCTGTTGTTGCTGCCCAGCTGGAAGGGGCAATGGCGCTCGTACGTAGGCGCGAAAGCGTGGTGTGGAGCTAGCCACATACAGAGCCCCTTTCTTTGCGTGAGAGGGTGCTCCATTCTTTCTCGCCTGCACTCGCTTAACGTTTTTGGCATGAGAAGACGGAAAATAGTCGGCTAGGTTGGAGCAGCGAGCAGAAACAGCTACGGCTGCAGTGCCTCCTTTCCTACCCAAACTTCCCCTGGGGCCCCTATGCTGGCCTGTTCCTGCCTGCTTCCCTAGGCGTCAAGCCTGCGATGGAGGCTGCCTTGCCCTGTAGGAGACACGTTGCCAGGGGGCTGTCGCGCCTCGTGCCTTCCGTCCTTGCTTGTGCGACCTCTGGTCTCTGCAGTAGTGTACTTGAATGGGCATCGTCTAGCAGGGGCGCATTAAACCTGCGCCGCGTGGACGAGATGGTTCCTCCATGTCTACCTACGCTGTTGCTGCGGCATTGAAAATCTAGTTATTCTCGCGGCAAAATAAGGCCAGTGGGCTTCCCCTCTTCTCCATTCCCCTCACTGTTTGCTCTGCTTGTGTTAGAGGCGCGAACAAACGATCAGCAAATTAAAAGACCCGAGTTAGTGCATGAGCACACAGCGCGATGTTTCAGCTTTCTGTACACCGCCGACTCGTCCTTCGCCTTGCATTTATATGTTGGAAACAGTGACCTCGACCTCCACACCTGGGTCAATGTTAATAGATGTGATTTGCCTCACCACGTCGCTCGCGGAGTGCAAGTCAATCAGGCGCTTGTAGATACGCAGTTCAAACCTATCGTAAGTGTTTGTTCCTGAAAGCACAAAAGCACGCACCCTGGTATCCACATTTCATTAAAGCACTTGCACCGAGTGGCATGGCAAAACTGGAAGGAGCCACTACAGCAGAGCGGTCCAAGTCTACGAGATACCAGATCAAATCAGGCATGCTAAAACACACAATGCGCTAAATAATAATGGGGGACAGCTAATAAATGTGTTTCGCAAACGTCAACTGATATCTTATGCCAATATTTTCTTCCAAATAAAAACTTTATAACTCGTAACCCTCGAACTGCGAATAATTACCTTCGCCACAGGGGGATTTCCTGGTGGTGACCCTGAGGATCTTGACAGGGAGGCGGACAGGTCCATTTGTCTGCAGCTTCCTCTGCTTTGCCGCACCGATAAGCTCCGAGCACACTGCGAAAAGAGACAGACATGCTCAAAGCTGACCCTCTGGCAGTGCTCAGAAACAACACGCTGATGACGTGATTCCTATCCTTGTTCCAGTCAGAAGGTACACAGCACACCGCGCCGCAGTTCACACAGCAACATCTAATTGCAGCACGGGTTGCCTATCCAAATATAAAACACACAACTGGTCGCCTCTGTCTAGGGGGGGTTCCTTGTTCCCATGAGCACCGATGAAATAATCAAAGATTCCTTCCTCATGAACCAGGGAGACCCAGATTGATCTAGTCAAGCCCCTTCTCCAACAATCATAGGTATGGGCTCTAATTATTAGGAGCTTTTACTGGGAAGCTGCAAAGGAACTGTTCTTGTGATGCCCCCGGCAGGCGCATGTGGAATGTGTTGTGTTTACGGAGAAGAAACACAGCCCCTTGGTCTACCTCACTATGAGAACAGGCATGGAATACGTTTAGAACAGCTTTCGACCCCTTACCCCGTTCGATAGATTTGAGATCCTTAGAGGTGAGGGTAATCCGTATCCTGTGGAGCCGTTGCTCCTCCCCCTCCAACCCTTCCTTCAGGGCCTTGCTCATACTGCTGGCTAAAGCGGAGACGGGCAATAAATATGAATAAAACCCCAAAAGATCCCACAAACAGGAAATGCATATCAACAACGCACGGAAACGCGCTTCCCCACAGAGGACAAAGTTGGGCTTCCGCTGTGCAGCCCCACGGCCGCCAAATACGCTGCTGCTTCCCCGCACCATTTGCGACTTTGCGCAGCGTTCTAATCAGCCCTAAAGCCCCAACTTGATTAAACGTGGGGCGCGGGGGCTGCTGCTGCTGCTGCTGCTGCAGTGGTAGCCTCAGCAGGGCTGGATGTACCCCACTCCGTTGCTAGGGCTGATACTTGGGCATGCTGTTCCTCTGTCTTGTGTTTGGGCCTTCTAATTTACTGAGCGGCGTCTGTTTCCTCTTGGGCGACTCGTTCGTATCTCTCTGTTTCATCGAGTTGTCAGCGTCGGCCTAACCGGGGGGAAAATGGCAGTCGAACAGGCGAAGAAGAAGCGGCCCAACAAGGGTGCTAAGGAGCCGGTTAGACTCTATGTTCGTGGCATAGTTCTCGGCTACAAGAGGTAAGGGGGAGCTTTCCTTTCTCTTTCTCTCCGCATTTTACCCTTTAAACCCCGTATGCCGTAACTACTCGAACAGCAGAGCGAATAGTCCAAGTCTTGCCCACTTGAATGCTTGGCTGAAGGAACCCCAAGCGCACCTCAACGGCAGTCGACTTGCGCTTGTCCTTTGCTACACTTTTCAATATCGAGGGTTTACGGGTGGATTTTTTTGAGGTGGAAGATCACGGAACGAGGACCCCAGAGCGCCGCTGACTGCTCAGTAGCAGGGAACGATCCTCTGGTGTTCGGAGTTTGTGTCGACACATGGTTTTGCCGTCGTCGACGTAGCGCCTTGGGATTCAGGGTGTGTGGTACGGAGCGTGAGTGTGTGCATGAAGGTCAAAGGTGAATCAGACGCCTTCCCGGTCTCTGCTGCAGCTGGAAAACGTGAAGACGAGGAAGGACACAGCCTTCTACCTCGGAAAGAAAGTAGCCTACGTGTATAAGGCGAAGACTGAAAAACAGGGCACCAGGTTTAGGGTGCGTGTCTACGTGTGTGTGTGTGTGTGTATGTGTGTGCGCGCGCGCTCGCGCCCTATGCATGGGGGTTTTGGTTTAGGGGCTGCTGGCTCTAGGGGGTCCCCGCTGTAACAAGAGTCTCTCTCACTCCCGCGAGCATGCGTTTATATATGGCAACGTCACATGTAAGATACTTCGCTGCATCTAGAAGTGGCGTAGGAGCCCTGTTGACACTTTCATTCCTTTGTGTTGTGTGTGTGCGGGCTTCATAGACCATATGGGGAAAGATCTGCAGACCACACGGAAACAGCGGTGTTGTACGTGCCCGCTTCAGGAAGAACCTGCCTCCCAAGTCTTTTGGAGGCCGCGTGCGCGTGTTCCTGTACCCTTCCAACATATGAGCCTGTAACAATTGTGTCGAAGGGCTTCCGGCTCGCGTTTGGCAATCGGGTTCTGTGATTGTTGGGCTGGCGGTGGACGAGTGCATTTGCACCGAAACTGGAGAAGCAATAATTTTGCTGAGTATTCGGCTCTTTGAAGGGCCTCCGCTTTGAATGGTTTCTTTGGGATTAGGTCTATAGCCATTGATTAATGTCGGAGGGCGAATATGCGCTAAAGGAGGCCGACCCCCTGCGCCGAGGGGCCGGGCGTAGGCAAGTGCACTAAATAGGGTTTGGAAAATTACTGCTAACTACAGATTATGGCGAAGTGGGAGTCGCAGTATTCTATCGCTGCGGAGCACAGTGAGGAGCCAAAATTTTAGGAGTGTTTATTTTGCATTAAGGATAGTAGCAAGTGTTCAACAACCAGTTTCTGGTGCTGCTGTAGTTAAGCTGTCCTGCAAGGCAGCCGTAGTATGTATGCAGCTTCCTGAGGGATTCGTAGCATATGGATTCAGAATGTTGGCACACTCTGAGGCGATGTCAGCTCCGAGGGTTCGGGAATGAGACTTCTTATCTTCTCGCAAAGCTCTTCCGCCGCCTTTCCGGGGTCCTGGCAAACAAAGGACCGAAGACTGATGCGACGAACGGCATGCAGTTACTTTTAAGCTAGAGTTCGGGGGCTTTATATGCAACAGCTGTTATATTTGCGTACTAGTGCGTTCATTGCATACCTCGGCCTCTGATATGGCCCTCCCCACGTTAATGATCAAGCCCAGGCCGTCCTTTCGCATTCCTTCAGGCATTCAGAGTATAGGATGAGTTTCGACTTATTCGTGAGTGTGCTGAACCAGCTGTACAGTTCAAGCTCTTGATCACAACACGAAATACGGAAGATGTTTTGCACTGACCACCATGACAAGCTACATATATGGTTTGGCATATGCAGACAGGAACCATGCGACGGAACACTGAAAAGGTTCGACATGGAAGCTCCCTGAAGAAGTCTCGACCTGTTGCTCACCTGCTCTTATTGTGGCTTCAAGGTCACCCCCTTGTGCTCCAACACCAGGGGCGAGGAACCACAAGTCAGGAAACAATTTCCTGATCTTGCTCATATCATCAGGATATGTCGCGCCGACAACAAGGCCCACGACACCTCCTTCTCTAGACAGGCGAGGCTCTGCAACCATGAAGCGCGCAGCAGCATATAGTTAATGCGCGGATATAGTGTAACAATAACTCGTCTGCGAAAATCCCACACGATTGCACTCGAGAGAAATGAGTGGGAGGAGCAAGGCATAGTTGGTACATTAACACAGGCAGGTGTTCATGTGCTTCTTTTTTTAACAATCGCGCTATTGGCCTTTCCCAGTAATTCACCGTTCTGTTGTCTCGCCTCTTCGCACATTTTTGCGACCTCCATGTACACTTCACGTCCTTCGCCCTCCACATGTTTTGCTCCATGCTTAGTGGCACCCTTGCAGACTCTAATGCCCTGAACGTCGGCGCTTCGAGGGTTGGAACTCCGGCAAACTACAAAAACTCCTTTCCCTTTTTTTTCTATATAGGGTAGAACAGCGTCAATACCCAAATAGGGGTCCAGAGTTATACAATCTCCCTGAGGCATAAAAAGACCGAGCTGATAATTTTTCACGCTCGTTATGGTTCCAATTCACTTCCTTTTAATGAAAGGGAACAACAAAAAGAAGGGAAGCAGGCACGATAAGGGGATTGGGGATGGATCCGAGAAGTTGTAAGACAGGGATATGCAGAAACATGTGTAGGTCAACTTGCTCTAGACCTGTAGCTGACTCACTTCCCTGTCGTGGCACCCTTATTTGCCCTGAGGTACTAAAAAGCGATGTGTGTGTTCAACCCCGTAAGCGGAAGAGCAGGGAAGAGTGTAAAGTGACACAGATCTTTAGAACATTTGCCTTTCAAAACAACGTACATTGTAAACGGAGAGGAAGCCCTCAGCGTATGCCTTTGCTTGTTCGCCCATCGCTGCTCTCTTGGCGTCAAGTATAATAGGAATATCCTCGGGGATTTTTTTGCAGAGGTCCCGCAGAACCTGAAAAAAACAATTGAGCGCAACACTTTCCCCGCGCTATGCCACTTGGGAACTCTGTACACTAGTGCAGTGTTCAGGGGAGAGGGGGGAGTCAGATCAGGAAGGCCGGAATGACACCAGGTTCAAGGTGCGCGGCAATGGATTCGTGGATCACCTGCATCCCAGAAGGGCCGTATTGCTCGAAGAAAGCGACATTCGGCTTGAAACAGCAGGCGAATGGTGCAGTGGCCTTAACCAACTTCAAGCATTTGTCAAACAAGCTGTCGAGCAACTCCTCTAACTCTTGACAGGGTAAGTCGGCAACAGAAACGCAGCTTAGAGGAGGATCTATCCCAATGCACAGAAGTGTACGCTCCTCCCGTATCCGACGCACCAACTTCTCTAAGAAGGAACCTCCCATCCCCAAATCCTCGAGATCTAGCCTTTAATCCTCAGCTAGGGTTAAAGCTGCACCAAGAAGACGCGGACACCCAGGTTTCTTTCGAGGGTCTGATTTTCGCATTTTTAGTTGGATGAAAGAGTCGGGCATGGAGAGTGTGGAAAGACGGAAAAGTGCTGGGGACTAGAGGGGGTACCTGGCGACCCCGAGCAGGGGCCCTCATGGGCCCTCGATAGCTCTTGCTAAAAAATTTTTCCATGGAAGGCACAAGCTGAATAGACGAGAAGGCTCATTTACATATTAAAGGGCACGATAGTAAGTTTCACAAGCTTTTGTTTCGTGTAACAGCCCCGTGTAGAATCCTTCACACTCGAGCCACACAACAGCACAATCGGGGTCTTACGTTGGAATATGGAACTAAAGTGGGCAAGTTTGCCTGGGACCGACCTTTGCGGAAGGTTTAGGAGTAAACCCAAATAAAGTAACCCCTAGGAACGGCAGGTTATGCCTCGTCCCTGTGCATGGCTCGGGGGGATGCAGCGCAGTTCGTTGGTCACCGCTTTGCCAGTTCCAACCCCTAATGCCCCGTCAGCTATCTTGCTATCATCCCGACCATACAGGAAGCTACTGCACCCTGTCTGCTCATTGTATGCCCAGGTACTCAGCCCCTGGCGTGCGCTTACAGCACTGAATCCATGGGGGACACACGTCTCGCGAAAAACAGTGGCAACTAGATATGGAGTGGAAGAATCCAGAGCAATGAGTTACCTACTTACTTATGGAACACAAACTCGTGTAACCACAATTTATGCTGTAACCCTGAAAGTTTTAAGAGGCACCGGGGACCTTCTCCCTCGCAGAGCGAATCGACCAAACACCTTGACCCTGAAGGGGGTACCCGGCAACAGCAGCACGAACAGCAGCATCAGCAGAAGCACGAACAGCAGCATCAGCAGAAGCACTAACAACAGTATGAGACACGGTCTGTTGCAGCACCATCTGGTGGGGCCGCTGGGCTCCCCGTGCCACTTCGCATGTTGCACCGGCAGGGAAAAAAGCGGGAACGACGAACGGCGAAAACGGAGAGGGAGGGCGGCAGCAACAGCCAACACAGCAGCAAGCAGCAGCAGCAGCAACAGGGTTCCAACAACGCCGGAGAGAGCAGAGCGCTATTGGCCACTAGGCCAAATAAGACCCAATACAACTAGAGCTCTTCCCATTCTCCAATTCCCAACCCATTAACAGACACGCACCCATGCCACACAACAGCGCCAAACAGAAAAGGAGGCAGCGTCTGCTTTTCTGGCCGCTCGTGCTGCTGCTGCTGTTGCTAATACTCTGTCTCCCTTTGTGCCCGCGCACTCGCGGAGCGCTAGGACGGCAGAGGCAAACACACCAGCTGCAGCAGCTGCTGCTGCTGTTGCTGGGGCCATAAGGACAGCCCTGAAACCTCGCCTAAGCCCTTTACCCCGTCTCGTCGTTAAATCTAACTGTAGTGATTCAGCAGCTGAGAAGGAAACCACACAGGCCAAAAAGCATCGGCCCGCTAAACACCTCTAATATACGTAAACAATCAAGCAGCATCTGCCGGTGCACACTCCTGCTACTCATACAATCGCTGCCCTCCTTCGCTTTTACCTAAAAGCACGCCCGTACAAGGATTCTTTTCATGCAAAAGCCTAGAAACTCTCACACGAGCATGCCACTATCGTAAACGCGTAAAGAAAATCACTTGTCGAGAGAAGCAGCAATCGGTTGCACACACACACAGATAGAGCCTCCCGGTGATCTCCCCAAGACATCATCTCACTAGCGCCTTCCTGGTGTCCGTGCACTGCCGTTACTATCCCTTGGCCCTGCTGCCTTCCGCTCAACAACGCGAACTAGACATTTGGCACAAGAAAGCATTCGAGCTCGAAAAAGCCCGCACTAAATCAGGATTTCAGATTTACCTGTGCCAGCCACTGTGCCTTCGCCCCCACTGACGCATTTCCCTCCTCAGTTGCAAGCCTCTGTGCCTCCCTCTGTAGCTGGACTACGAAATTCGCCGTCCGCAAATGACCTCCTAACGTGCGACCAAATGTGGACAGGAGGTCCCTGATGTATAGACAAAGAAACAACACGGCTGAGGGCAGTTCAGAGACCCTACGTGTGCAGACGGAGGATGGAATGCTGAAAGCATGCAAGCGGGTAAGCTACCCATGAGAGAAAAGGCGGGTGTCAGAAACAGCTGCGAAAGCTACGCTCGAGAAAGGTAGACGGACATGTCGACACATGAGAACAAGAAACAGGAGGAAGGGTCTACCTTTACACCCGAAGCCGCTACACACACACACACACCTATGACCCCTAGACCCCAATACGCTAAGCACAAACCGCCAGATTTTTAAACCCCGTATTCGTCTCACCCTGTGAGCTCGAGTGCCTGTTGGACCATTTGGGGAGATCCATGGACCCAGCTTGGTGCCTCGGCGACAGCCTTAACGACCTGCAACATCCCGTTGACTTCCTTCCTCAGCACCTCCTGCAGCTGTGCTTCTTTCAACGCATAAACGCAGCTGGCCAGAGCTTCAAGCGTTGCGGAGCGCAGTTCGTGGACGTACCACATCCATTCCTCGTTCAGCTGCACAAAAAGCGAACGAAAAAAGCCAGAATGATACGATCGAGGAAGCAATACAACGGAGCACGATGCAACACATGGGCAAGGGGACTGATGATAACCAACCTGCCAATTCGGTGGCCCTGCATCATACGGAGTGACTCCGGCCTGCACCAGGAGCTCAATAAGCCAGGGTGCGAACCGTGCGAATTGAGCGCCTCCCAGACTTAAGGCTACGTCTCCCACAGCCACGATTACCACCGGCTTCAGGGATCTATCCACGGAGGGGGCCTGAGGAGAACAGAGCAGTCAAAAGGCTGAAAAGTAAGCCTTGTTTGCCGCTATTGTTGGGTGTATGGGTGCAAAACGGTGCCTGTACACCCCAGCGACGCGGGGGGCCCCAGCATGAAAAAGCAGGATAGCGGGGCTAAAACTGATCAGGGACTGCTGTCTGCGACAGCAGGCTCGTAGCGTAAATAGGGCTGCTGCTTCCGCACTCGAAGAAGTTGGTAGAACTCATGGAGAAGCGCATCAGACAGGACGCCAAAATCGGGACCAAGAGCGCGACTAAGGTCGCCAACAAGTTCAATACATATACGGGCAGCTTGTAGCTCATCCGCGGTACTGCTATCTCCATGGACGGTCTCTCCAGTCGCTGCTGATGCCGCTGCCGCCGCATTTGAATCTTGGGGTTCGTGTTGGTGTTGCATCTGCAACACCAGCAGGTCCGCCACTTCTCCAGCAAACGGCGACACTGCAGCACCTGAGGCGTTGATGAGCGCTGAGAGAGCCAGGAGGCCATCACATACACTCGGCTCGGAGCTGACAACGAATCCATGAGGATTCGCTGCCCCCGAGACTGCGCCAGTCACGCCTTCCGTCAAGGCATTCGATACACCGCTTGTTCGGCGCTGGAAGACCTGAGCAGTCAGGAAATTCGAGAATGCAGGGGCGGAAAATAGAGGGCCCTCAGAAAATGGGGAACGCACATGTATAAGGCATACACTCGAGACTGAAGGAGAGCCTATATACGGGGGTTCTGCTGAGCTTCCAGAATCGCAAATGTATCCGCAACACAAACATGAACAACAACACGGCTGGGTCTCTGCGGTGGCTGTCGGCTCCAAAGAACGCATTATGAATGGACACATGGACGCGGAAACGGCAGTCCTCCAAAAAAAACGCAACAGACGCCTACTTGTTTTAAAGTGCTCCAAAGACTGCCGGCAACGGGCTTCACCTGATCCCCCAGACGGAGACAGAGGATCTGAATGACTCCACACAGCATTCCTGAGACAAAAACAAGGGGACACACACACAGTACACAAGCCTCGGCATACACTCCCGCCCTGGATCTTGAAATGCAAGGCCAGTGTTTCGGCGCAAAGCCAACTGCAGGGGCCAGACTCGAATGGTTGGCACAAAAGCACACAATTCGCGCAGTCAAAAATTAGAGGCGGTAGGTACCACCCTTCCGCTGAAAAGCAGCACTCCACTGCTACACATAGACCCAATTCAAAAAACGATATGAAATAAAATTCAAGAAAATTACCTTGTCTCTGTTTGGTTTGCTCTGTCTGTTCAAAAGAAAAGGACTTCCTGAGTTGCCCCTCGAAATGCTCCAAGAGAGACAACAGATGATTCCAACAGGCGCTCCCTGCGTGAACGTACGCCCCAACCCCGCCCAAACATTCCGACGTCAGCATATGACTCTCTCCAGTAAGATATATATATGTATATATATGTAAACCCGCAACTGGAGCACAGAAGCCGCATCAAAAGGAATGAAGGCTTAGCCAGAAGGGGAAGCAGGAAGACACGAGCATTTACACAGTAAGGATGAGCCTACCCGCATTTTTAATTAGGGCCCCCATGCAATTAAAAGCCGCTTCGCGCAGATTCTTTTCGTCCTGCGCAGCCATAAGGACAAATGTCACATGCCATGAACTCCATTCGCCGAGCTCGACGCCGTACAGTTCGCACGTTAAGAGGGATGGATGCCCTGTTACTGACCGCGTCAGCCCGCTCGGAGACGCTGAGTAAGGCTTCGCATAGCTTGGGGAAAATAGGATCCAGCGGGTTCTGATCTTGTTGGTTTGTTGATCCTTGACACGCCGCGGCTCCCTCGGGAGTGTTGATGTTGTCGGCGAGTTCGTGCAGCATCCAGCAAATATGCACGGCGACCCTCGGCTTGTCAGCTAGCCGCTCAACGATGGCTAGCAGCAACTCGCCACTCGCTCCGCCTGGTGGTGCTCCGGGTGGAGAGACACCGGGGGGAGGAAAGAGATGCCGCAGTACGATTGGCGCGTGCTGTTGCGCCGCTCTGCCCAACGTCCAGGCTGCACTGTCTCGGACTGCCACCGAGGCATCAGATGCAACCGCTTTCACAAGCATCGGGAAGGATGTCGCCACATAAGGAGCCATTGCCTCTGCACTCGAGCCTTCCATTACACACCCCAACGCCAACAGCGAAGCCTCGCGCCTCCGCCACTCGGAAGACGAGAAGTTCACTTGGACAAACTCCAGTACGGGTGGTAAAATAGCATCACGCACCACCTAAAAAAAAAGAGAATCCAAGAAGCCGAACAGTAAGTATACACCTCTCGACAACACAAGGGCAACTCCAGCTCCTCAATTTGACGCAGTCTGGTTATGCCGGCCCTTCAAGAGGCGCAGACACGAGACTACGTCTAGCGGAAGGAGTGCCTAACGATCTACCACGAGCCGTCTCTGCGAGTTCTAAAGCAAAGAATGCAAAAAAGGAGGAATGAATAACAGGGATCATACGGTGTTTCCGCGGACCTGAGCACAGAGTCCGAGACAAATAGCAGCTGCCATTGCGGGTGTCCAGCTGTCATCGTCGTCTTCGTCCTCAGCAGCATTCAAAAGCTGCTCGAGAAGTAAAGGGATGAGAAACGGTGCAGCCTGCTCCATGATCTTCAAAAGAGACCAGCGGGTGGATTCACCCTCAATAATGGCCAGCTCCTCCTCCGCTAAAGCATTCCACACCTCTAGAGCCGCTATCACCACTGCCGCATCTGATCCCTTCAAAGCGTTCCAAGTTAGCTGCAAAAATGAGACAATCGACGGAAGAAATAGAAATAAATATACAGCAGCACCCAAAATCTTGGAACCCCCACAGTCACGACAGGAATCAGATGAACGGGGAACAGCGGAAACTATCGGAATACACACGATTTTTCCATAATGATACCTTGTAGCCAACTCAGCTAGTGATCGGCGCACTTGCACAAAGCGAGTACCCAGTTTTACGAAATGTACCTCAGTGTGCGAACAACAGCTGCACGGTAATCCAGGCTATATATTACTTCGTGAGCACCTCCCCACTAGCCTAAAGCTGTTTAAATGTGCATGGGCTGACAAACACCACATTCATCTCCCTTCCCGGTGCATTTATGGCCATTTAGAAGTGTATACCAGTGGCTGCTTCATAAGAAAGCTACGCAAATGTGTATGAGCACATCCTAGCCCCGCAGCAAAGCCCAAGAACCCTGAGCCGTTCCTTAACTCACAGGTCCCACAGCGGGCATATATGCCTCTAGAAAGGAGTAATATTCCTGAGCTATTTGAACAATACATTCAAAAGCCGCGACTTGAACGGCACTGGGGTTTCCGGAGCCGCCAGCCTCCACCACGGAGGCGATGATATAATCCCTTTCTTCCTGAGAGCAAGCCATGAATAGGCAAGTGGCACAGAGTGCGCATTGAACATACCAAGAAGCGGCAAAAATGCAAGCATAGCACTGAAGAAACAATGGGAAAATAACAGCACCTTCTTGTTGAAGTTCTCCTTCGCGAAGATCAGTGTGTGGTAGAGAGCTCGTAATGCCGCAACCTTAAGCTGAGGATCGGCGTCCTTCAGCCCTGTAAAGCACATGGAAGCCAAGGAAGAAGCAGGAGAATGATCATAGGCATTCAAAAGGCCGAATTTCGGAGTGCAAGAGTCAAAGGAAGCACGCCTAAAAGGAAGAAGCAGATTAAGCGCGCAGTCGGAAGGAATAAATACAGTATCTGACTAATGGCCGGATATTACAAAAGATATGAAGCTAGACCGGCACAGAGCTCAGAGCTAAACGCAGTGGCCTCCCCCATTTCAAGAATTTACTAGACTCGTGCCACGAGACTTACGCTGCGAAAACATTCCCATAACGTGCTAAGAAATCACAATTTTCACGACTCAATTTAGGAAAAAGTTGATCCCATACTGAAACATGTCATGGAGACTACATGCAAGTGCCAAGCCATGGAATGCACACCCACCGTGGACGACAGCAGTGAGGATAACATTGCATCGTTGCTGAGAAAGAACCTCGACAGGCTCTTCCCCGTCTGCCACAATATCCGCCAGTTCCTCGCAGAGGTATGACAGGCATGTTAGAGCATGACGGCCACACGCCTTGGCTAGCTGCTGCTGCTGCTGCTGCTGGCAAGACACTGCCTGCTGCACCATGTCTTGCAGCGCCGGTAGCAGATCCTCGAACTCCAGAGAGCGCAACTCGATCACGCCCAACTTAGCCAATGCCTGACACACCGCATTTCCAACCTGAGCCACGAAAGCACAAGACAACCCGGACGGAGATCCTGTTCAAACCTGAGGTGTATCTGCAGCATGCGCCGGCCGTTGAGAAGAGGGCACACCAGAGGAACCAACAGCATGAGCGAACCCGCTGCAATCCTCGTGAAAAAACCACCACAGACCAGCAGGAACCAGAGTACCAAAGTCGACTCAAAACAACGAAGTACGGGGCTAAAGCGGTCGTTCACCTGTGTGCAGTCAGTCTGCAAGGCTGCCAGCAGCTGCTTCTTGATTTCTGTCTTTGTGGGGGTAGGCAAGGCTCTCCAAGCCTGGGCAGCCGCTCCATCCAGCGTCAAGTCCTGAGAGCAAAGTCAGAAGCGTTTCCTAGACCCTCTGTGCGGTGTTGTTCAGACAGCGCAACTGGGCAGCACTCGCTACAGTCGAAGATGTTCAGAAAGCACTGGCAATGGAGCCTCACACCAAGACTGATGTCGCTGAGAAGGTCACAGGAGCGACTGGCGCACGCAGCAGCACATGCAAAGCCTCTCACTTTAGCACTGATGGAATTCTTGAAAGTGACAGCGGCAATCTGTTTTGCAATAAGGAGGTCGTCAGGACTGCCGGAAACCCCCTGGGGCCCCTGGGGTGGTTTCTCCAGAGCAATGAGAGCGGCCATGGAGCTCACGAACTGCCCTAAGTCTGTCCGCTTTGCTGCAGCCAGTTGCTGCTCTGCTGCCTGGCGCACATTGAGCCGAGGGTCTAGGGTAGCTAGCAGCAGCTGCTGCAGCACCGCCATCTGGTCTGCCATCTTCGCTGGTGCCGCTTTTGGGAGTTGTTACAGGATGGGCTCTGCAGCAGTACCACTCGAGGATGACCAACAATGCGGCTGCCGCTGCCGCTGCAGCAGTGCCACCAAAGCGGTGCTCCTGTTTATATGTGCAACCCAGTCTAAGGCTTCATGTGGGCAGGAGGCCACACAAGCACAGGGTGGTGGTTCACTGCTGGCTGCTGCCGATGTCGGCGGCAGCAGCAGTTGTTGCTGCAAGCCTCGGGGGGGCCAGCGGCTCCTGCCGCTGCTCCCAAGGGAATGCCTCTAAGTAAGACGAGAGGTGTCTGCCTCTGGGAAATGTCGACAATGGACTGAAGATACACTCGGGTGGTGTGCGGCCTGCCGCTGCTGCTGCCGATGTGCCGTCGATTCTGCTGCAGCGTGGCAAGATTCGATGCTTTCAGTGCACTGAAAACCTCAAATTCCTGCAGCAGCAGTCTCCGCGATGGGAGATCGACGGGAGCAGCAGGGATGCAGCCGGAACCCTGCTGCAGCCACTCGGAAGCTGCAGAGAATAAGCGAGTCGCTGCCGGTGCTGCAATGGACTCTATGTGCAGGAAAACAAGTTGCTGTCGCTATCAGAATGGTGTTGCTGCTACTACTGTTGCTGTTGCTGCTGTTGCTGCCGTTGCTGCTGCTGCTATGGCTGCTGCTGCAACAGATCCGCAACTGCAGTGAGGGGAAGCCGGTCCAAAGGGCCCTAGCTGCAACAGAGTAAACCAGTGAGCAATTGTTGCCCTTTGCGCTGCTGTAGCTGCTACGACTGCGGCTCAGGTGCGCCCGAGCCGAAACAGCAGCGGCCGCTGGAGCCGCTGCAGCGGCTGCTGCTCTGCCTACCCTGCAGCAGCAGCCGCTGCCGCAGGCAAGCTCGCGTGGTGCTACTGCGGTGTCTCTTAACGGCTACTCATTTGTCTAGCCTTTGTTAAACTGTGCACGTTTTGTGCTGGAATTCAGTATGCAGAGTCATCAGCAAGCATTCTGCTCTACTTTCTCCCACGACCCCGAGCTGCCCCACATGCCCCCCTGTATCACACGAGCTCCCGCGGCCCTTCGCCGAATAATTGGTAGAAGCCACTTTTTTCTATCGCCTCTGAGAATATCTATGGGTGTAAGTCATAAATTGATGATCTTTTTGTATGCGGGGAAAGTGAAAGCACCGGAAACCGAGTGCTAATTGGATAACGAACACAATGTGTGTCTGCGTTGCAAGACACAGGCAGGAGCGCACTTTGTGGCTGACCGTCTGCACTCTAGATTGAAATAGGGCTTGAGCCTCATTGGTGTGATGCCTCTGTCAATTATGTGCTCTCAAATCTCGGTTGAGAGGCCCGAATCGAAAGCAACACCTGCACCCCAGTTGCGTATGCTGGTCGACCCTCCAGCAAAATACTTATCGGACCCTCTAAGTGCCTCAGAGAGCGACACCTAAACCAAAAACACATTCTTTAGCTAACAGCCAAAGAGCTTTCTTCTGGGCCTCGCATGCCCCCGCTGGGAGTCTCTCCATAGCAGTGTTCCAGTGTAAACCCCACAGTCAGGCAGGCACAATGAGGGCGCGATACAGACAGATACTCCTCAAGAAAAAAAGAAACAGATGGCCAGAAGTCTGCAAGGCCCAACTAAGCCTAAAGGCACTATGGGAAAACGACAATCTGTTGGAATTGCTGAAAGAGTTTGAAGTTCAGAGAGATCTGCGCAATGGGAAAAGGAGCACACCCCATGCCTTCTCAAGAAGCAAAGCAGACAGGGCAGTCTCCTGAGTCATCGCTGTCGGTTGCGTGACGTTTATATCTGAGGCAGTGCTAGGGCTACCGCTGGGTAGCCACAGTAATGCACACCTGGCAAATACAACCTCAGTGGACCGCAGTAGCGGCAGCAAAACACTACGGTATTCCTGATGCCTTTGTACTTCCAATGAAGATTTCAGGCATCTATATAATACATGTGGCGTTCATTTCCTGCTGCAAGTGTTGCACCCGCCTGGTCTCGCAGTCCTTCATGGCCCTCAACAAAAGCAGCGCCTCGTAGCGCTGTAGCACCTCACAGCAGTAAAACACACATCTCCGATTGTGAACTGCTACCATGGATACTCTACTTGCCGTCTGCAGAGGTGGATGAACTTACGTGTCTGTGGAATCTTGCGAGGGAGAATGCAGCAGCAATGAGCAGGACCAGCAGAAAGCAGGCGCAGCAGCACAGGACGAAACCTGTGGCTGTTGCTGCCGTAGCAGCAGCAATGTTGTTGCGTACCTCAACAGAAGTCTCCTGAAGAAATCAATGAGATTGGGTGCAATATATGGTCCTGTGTCAGGCTTTAGAAAGTGATGCCGGCTGCGCGAATAGGATTTTGGATGGTAGTGTCACAGGTTCTCGATTTTTACACACTATTTGCGGTGTTGTTGCTACACTTTGCTCATTCGCCTCCCCACGGAGTTCACAAACTCTGAATCTTGCAACCTATCTCCTAGCCTCTTTTCGCTTCTTAAAGAAGGCCTTGACGCGTCAAGCAAGGTCTTACCTGCTCGAGCCGCTGCTGCTGCAGGGCAAGTGGCCTCATCAGCTCTGCTGTCGCGCGGCTGCGCTGCAGTAGCACCTCTAAGGCTTCAACTCCTGCAGCTGCCTGCCGCAACAATATCAAATCTTCTTTGTTGCGCTTTGCTACAAACTCGAAGGCCGCATCTGCAGAATCGCATCCGAGACTGTCTTCGTCACCCCTTAGAATGCGTCGCAGCACAAAAGCCGCCGCAGGCCCAAGGCTATCAGTCTGGGTCTTACCTATTCGGCGGGATAAGGCGAAAATAGAAAGAAGACGTGCAACTGACTTTGGAGTCAGCGCGGTGCCAAACCTGCAAAAGGCGCACCGAGCGTCTGAGATGCCTGTCTTGCGGCACTTCGGAAACTGGACTTGTATCGCAAGTGAGGGAAATCGGAGATAGAACACAGCACCTGCTAAGAAGATCCTTATCCAGTACGTCCCTGGACGCGAAGTAGCAAGGCGCCGGATTCTGCTGTCGCTGCGGATGTGAGCCTCGCCACGAAGGAAGCAGTTTGCCGACTTGCTGTGCTACAGCCCATGCAGTACCCCGTGTAGCAGCAGCAGCATCTGAAGCTACAGTAGCTACTGTTACCCTTGTTTTAACGAACGGCCGCGGGTGGACACAGCCCTCGGGAAGGGGTGCCGAGCTGAAGCACAAACGATAACTGCAGCCCAGCATCCTACAGCCTCGTGCTCTAGGAGCGCCATATGAGAAAAGATCTGGTGAACTGCGATGATTGTTCTCGCGTTTGATCCAACTGCCATGCTATCATAGCCTGCTGGCGTTCGCATCCCCTGAGGCTGAAGGCTCAGCTACGCAGTGGCGCTCCCTTACGTGAAGGCCCAGTGGACGCCCGTAAGCTTCTCAAGCTCAACAAGGATTTCCTGATAGCTCATCGCGCTGCTCCCGCCAGTCGTGCTGTCACTGGACAAGGAGACACTGAAGCCAGGCAGCGAAGGGGCAGGGTAGTAGATCCTGCAACGCAGATAAGACAGTTCGACAGAGAGTACACCCAAGTGGGTGTTTTTCTCGGTCCAGGCCCAACGCGGGAGCACTCAGTCTCGGATTTTCGACTAACCACGCATCGCCAGGCTGGCCCTCCAATTCCAGCTGCAGCGCAGCAACAGTTCCCCTCAAGTCGCCACTGCTGCTGCTGTTGCTGCTGCTGAGTCGTTCCACGAAGTCAACGAGTTCTTGCGTCTTTGGCATCGGCAGTAAAGCAACAGGCTGCCGGTGCCCTTGGGAGCCTTGTTGCTGCTGCATGATTCGCACAAGCATCTCCTCAAGAACACCACCGCCCAAGGGGAAGTAGCGAGGCAGCACCTGAAAGCACACACTCAATTCTCAAAACCGTATTTACGCCGTATCATCCCGCGTTGCGCGCTTTCGAGTCGAGGGCCGCAGTCAGCGTGCTTCACTTTTCAGCGAATTCCCAATGTGGCGGCTGCTGCTGCTGCTGCTGCTTCTGCTGCTTTTGCTGCTTACTGCGTAGTCCTGTAGAAGAGACTGCAGAAGGTGCGTAGAGTCTGCAGCGACGGCCGCCGCAAGCAGCAGCAGCGCAGCTACAACGCAACAACATCCCCCAAGCGCCCTCCAAAAGCCACTGCACGTGGCATGAAGCTTCCCCTGCAACACCATAAAAAGCAACTTCCAAAGCAACATAGACAGAGCGCTAAGCTCTTTTCCATGCTCGTTCAGAGTTCAGGGGCCAGTGCAATCGTGTAACCCGAACATTGGGAAGCCAGTCGCACTGTGGGCTGTAGTATATCGTGAACAGTAAACAGGAAAAAGGCTTCGTCTCTCTCTCTCTCTTTCTCAGCGTAGACTGATACTCTCAACGTGCAGTTTTGAGGACCTAAGATGTGTACCTCCGTCTGCCCCGCCGCATAGAGCTTGGCGAGCGACGCAGCTGCTGCTGCTAAAGCCACTGCTGCTGCGGCGAGCAGCAGCAGCGGAAACTGCCGAAGCAGCTCTTCCACGCTGCTACTGCTGACTTGCAGCAGCAGCAGCACGAAATCCCATAGATGAGGAAGCCCGTGTTGCAGCACGTCGAGTATCTGCTGCTGCTGCTGAAGCAACTCCTGCTGATGCTGGTTCCGCTCCTGCGGCTCGAGCGTTTCTGAAACAAACTGCTGTAGCAGCTGGTGCCTTTCTAACGCGTCTTTTAGTGCAGCCCCCACTTCTGCAGCTGCAGCAGCAAGCTTCTCTGCTCGGCTGCAACGCAGCAAACCCTGTTGCTGCTTGCCAATAGGAGCTGCTAGCTGGTGCTGTTGCTGGGGATGCTGATTGAGTGGATCTTGGACTTGTGGGGCCCCACAAGGAGCAAACAAAAACTGTTCCGATACGTCCTCGACGCCTCCCTCGCTCGCGTGGCACGCATCTGCGGGATGTGATCTGCTGATGCTGCCTCCATCAGTGGCATCCTTGCGAATAAAACTGCGACAAAATGAGAAGAGCGCAGCAGCACGCCTCTTGGACCGCTGCCAGAAGCGCTCGCGTTGCTGGCGTTGCTGCACTTGCTCCCGCAGCTTCGCCTCCGCCTGGAGCAGCAACACGTATCGGCATCCCAGCCAGCGCAGCCTCAACTGATTCGCTGCTTCCACTCCTGCCTGCAGCGGCAGGGATAAGACGGCAGTTGGAAGCACATGGACGTCTGCTGTCTTTGCTGCTGCATCATGGGGAGTGTCGCCGCTCCGCGCTGCAGCAGCAGCAGCCGGAGCAGCTACAGTCCAGTCTGCCGAAAGCTGCCGCAAGCGCCACAACATGCCAAGCAGACCTCTGTGGCGTTGCTGTTGTTGCTGCTCTCTTTTTTGTTGCAGCGGCTGCGGCTCGTGCCGCTGCTGCTGGGGTACTAGTCCCGAAAAGGAATCGAAGGCTAGGGGAGCTTCGCAGCCTGCTATCTTGAGGCTCTCTGCAGCGGCTACTGAGATCGCCGCAACTGCAACAGCCGTGACGGCCAGGAGGAGGAGGAGCAACAGCACACTGCGCTTGTTGTTGCTTGTCTCCGTACCAACGGATGACGGCAGCAGCAGCAGCAAAGCAGCATACGCGGCATCGCTGTTGTTACTGCGTGCCTGCGAAACAGCGTTTGCGGCCTGTGTAGCGGCAGAGATGGCAGCGCTGGTGCTGTTGCCACTTCGGAAGGCGAAAAGAAGCACAAGAGAGGAGAGAAGGAGAACCAAGAACGGGAGAAAAGACAAGACGTAACGCAGCAAAGCCACTGCTGCAGCCCACTCGAGTCCAAAGACGTGCCAGCTGCTGGAGCTGCTGCTGCTATTAGCAGTCCTGTCATTAGTGTGGTGGCTGCTCGTTCTTGGGGGGGGAAGGGGCGGCTGCAGCTCCTTAAGCCGCTCTAGAAGCACTGGGAGATGCAGAGCCGAGTGCAGTAGCCCAAAACAACGCAGCAGAGGCGGCGCGAGGCGGCTTATTCCCAGATGCTGCGTTAGAAGGCTTTCTGGCTTGTTTGCTCCTTTGCAAGCAGCGAGATGCTGCAGCCACGGCACATTGAAGCCAGGAGGCCCCGAAGGTTCATTTTCTGCATTTATCCATCCGTTGCTGCTCTGGATGGCAATGTCGCCGCAGCTGTTGCCGTTGCTGCTGCTCCCACTGCTGTTGCCATGGGTATCCCTGAGAGAGCCACCTCCAAAGGGTTCGAATCGACTTATCGGCAGCAGGTGCTCCCGTTGCTGCAGCTGCTGGCAGCCCTTGCTGGGAGGTAAGGTCCGCGAGAGGGCAACGACGACGAGTACATGGATAGCAGGATGCAGTAGCAGAAGCAGCAGTAGTGAGGTCAGATGCCGTGGCCGCATAGCCGAAACTTGGATCCTCACCTGCCTTGGTATTGCTGCCGCTTGAGCTCGTGCTACTTGAACATGTGTGCCTCACAACACCCTCCGTTGCCACTGGTATGCCATGCGCTGCATAAATCGTGCATGTCAGCGGCGCGACTGTGGACGCTGCTGCCTTTGTTTCTGCTGTCGCTCTTGCCGCCGTTGGACTTGGGGTGTGTCTCGAGTCCGCCAAGTGTCACATAGGAAAGGGCGCCGAAGACGGATCACAGGCCGTTCGCCCTCTTGAACGCAGGTAAAAACCGGAGGATACGCGATTTGAAGCTCAAATTCATCTGCAGAGGATCAAGACACGCCAGCACGGGCGATGGCGACAACAGGGTCCCTGTACCCCCCAGTGCGGGGGCCTCTGCGAGTCGTTAAGGTGAACGCCCTGCACGCAATTATAAGAGCTGGATTGATATGAGACACAATTTCATGGTTAAAGTGCAGTCATACATGCAGTGGAAGCGTCATCTCCGTGGATCACTGCACAATTAAGCTACTCATCCCCATGCTGTCTTCACAACGGACCAGTTCTCATGAGCAGCCTTTCCACAGAATGTAACCTCCCACCATGAAACCAAAAAAAGGTCTACATTTTTGATTTTTAGCGCCGTCGTGGAAACAGGCTACCATTCCCTGCCTGGGCCGCTTTGGAAGCCGATGGACACCAAACAGCAGCGTATCCGCAGGCCATAGGGTGCTCATGTGCTCGTGCAAGGACATAAAGCACAGGCCAAGTATCCCTAACGCAGAATATTGGGTAGCACTGCGGCGCCGTAGCCGCACTGTCCATCAAATCCTTTTCTTCATGTTACGACCGTAGCACGTGGTGCTGCACGAGTAACGAATCGAGGCGATCATGCTGTAACATCGGAAGAAATACAATAGAGTATGGACCCCCTAAAGCTACCTTCTTTGTCTTCGGACAAAGGGGGATGCTGTGCCTCCTCAAGATGAAGAGCAGTATCTTTGGCAAAAACCCATAGGAACACCTCTCCCGCAAGGAGCGAGCTGGCTCTGCTCTACAAAGGCTGCGAGAAGGCGGCAGAGGCAGGCATCCGAAGGCACATGGGATGAATAAAAACTACGCAGGCGCTGCACGTCTGTCTATCTCACTGTAATTGCCTGCCATGGGGCCTGGTGTGGTGCACACCCCTAAAAGGAATGCCGACGATATTTGGACGTTTGTTTCTATGCAAGCCAATGAGCACGTATAGCCGAAGCCGCACCCCACAGCTAATCCAATACTACAAAACCCTTTCTCCCTCGTCAACGCTCAACGATCATCTGGTAGTGCGTTCCCTCTTGACGTTGTGACTGTCTACTGCAAACACAACGGGCCACTAGCGGTTGCAGCCCCGCTTTCAGTCGTCGCAGCCCCTTGAAATGCATCCGGTTCATCATTCGCCTACTGAGATCCCATAAACCAAACACCGCCTTTCTCCCATAGCAAGATGACCTATTGCAGTGTCAGAACCAAGTGAACTCTAACCGTATTGAGGCTACTGTGGAGCACACATACAGCGGAATTAAAGTTACAGGCGTGAGCAGCACTGGTTCGTAGGAATAGTATTTGAAAGTAATTGGCTCCTTCGACAAACAAGTCTCATCCGTAAGAACACCCCTCTCATATGATTAAAGCTATTGGGGGAAGGCACACCGAGGGGATTTATGTTAAATGCATAGGGGCCCCTGTTTCATAAGAATAGCAGCTGGAAATTGTTGGCCCCTTCGAAAAAGGTTCCAAACCTAACGGTCCTTACCTCATAGAAGCAAAGGTGCTGTGAAAAAAAACAGCGGAAACATGTTATGAGTGGGCGGCGTTCGTTCGTAAAAATAGCCACTGGAAATTGCTGCCTTCTTCGACAAAAAAAGAAAGTCTCACGACTGAGAGCACTCCTGTCGTAGGATCAATGCTACTGTGGAACGAAAATGGAGGGGATTCAAGTTACATGCGTCGGCGGCATTGGTTCGTAGGAATAGCAACCAGAAAATGTAGGCCCCTTCGAAGAAAATGACCGTTTGATGTGCGCCACGTGCAGCTTGTGTAGCCCATCATGTTTCCACATGAACAGCGGAGTGGCGCTGTTTGGCCCATCCAATATACTTCGTGACGGGAAATATCGTTCGACGGGCCGTACGCAATGAAGGCGAACGGAAATATTTAATCCTTATTTTCTTAAAGAGCACCGTTACTTCCTTCGTCGGGATGCGACGAGCTCTACGCGCTTCTTCGCTTTCCCCAATCTAGCTAGGCCAATAAGGAACAAAATATACCCAAAACTGCAAGCCTTGATCTTAGATTTACTCCGATACGGGTGTTTTTCGCGTATTTCACATACTTAAAAACCATCACAATAGTAACACATACACTTCTGCGCACACACCTTCGTAGCACCCACACAGTATACAGGGTGGACCTAGCAAGATATCCTAGCCCCACAATCCAAGCTACACAGCATCGGAGCGGCTACAGGAAGGAGAGTCGGGACGAAGAACACGCGGCGCTCACCTCCGGAAAAACCGGACTTCTTCCGATTCACCTTCTTTACCAAGAACCACGCTAGCCGCGAATTCCGCGAATGCTTATCCAGCGAATTAATTTTGGGCTGACACCTTGTAAAAGTGACCGATTACCACTGCCATGAGGAGTAGTCCCACTGTGACGCTGGCCATTCCCCGAGGGCACAGAGCCTCTTAGGAGTGCAATATCACGAATTGGGGCTGCTTCACTTATGCGGGTTCCTCTTGCACTGGTCCTGCCGTATCCACTTCTACAACAAGGGGTGCATCGTCCGGTGCAGCACCCTGGGGACTGGCGGTTCCTTCAGCAGGAGCCACCAGCGCAGTGGTAAAAATGGCCACCCTCAAAAATTGGCAAAGCCATAGTCCAGACACGAAGTGTCATTGCCATGCAAGTATTCATAAAGGATTTAATGCTCAATACTGCGAAAGAACGCAGAAACCAAGAGCTTTTACAAGGCCCGAAAAGCAGCTCAATTCCGGAATTAGGCGGACCTAGACTCTTCAGGAACCCGTTATAGTAGGAAAAAAAGGCAGCAGCGCACTGTTTCTTCTGAGTCTGAAGCTTCAATCTTTAATCATTGCAGGGGCGTCATGCAGGTTCGTTCCATGGCGCGGGGCTAATCCTCTTCCACCAGCAAGCATGGCAGCTTTGCCCTCAAATCTCCTTACGCCAGGATTAGAAATGTCTAAAGCTAGCATGCATGACGAAGTAGTGTAATGGTTCCGATTTACCATACTTCCCAAGCACCACTACAAGATTCGCTTCTGGATCGAAGGCAGCCCACTATGTGCCCCCCTTGCCCCATGACTCTAACTCGGCATAGCTTGGCATAGTTATTGTTCAAAGCGTCAATGCAGTCTTATGCTCTGAATTATTAATTTGACTGTTCGTTCTGCAACCAGCTGGAGTGCTATAGAGGGCCAATCTGTACTGAGCCAGACTCCAATTATGGGTGGTTCAATGCTTAGGGGATTGCTACTACCCTCATTATATTAAATTAAGAATTCGATAAACAGTTTACCAGCCGGTTTGCCCGTTCGTGTATCCTATTCAATGCAGGGTAGCGTTAGATCGATACAACAGGTCGGAATCCTGTACGCTGGGTGCTGAGTGAAACTACCTGCGAGTGCTCCAAGTGCTTATAACGTTCAGCTACGCGCATCCTAGCTCTTCCACTGCTCTCAGTTTAGCAAATCTGAGGGGCGCTGGCAGGGGAAGCTGAGACGCTGCATCTGAGTTCTTCGTGGTGGGACTAAACAGGGCCTGTAGCCGGCAACACTGCACACAGGCACTTAATACTAATCTCAATGCAATTCATTTAAAATTATTGAACAACTGGCTTTTCGACATGCAGGGTAGCGTTACTTCGAAAGAATGAGTGTAGTAGGCTCGACAGCACGTAGTAGAACACTCGATCAATGGTCTCAGTAGACAGACACTTCGTTTTAAACTCAGTAGAATTATGCTTAGCAGATAATGAGTATTTCTTTTTAAAGTCCTCTCCTTCATTGCCTGCAACTCGCAGAGTTCTGGACTCATATTGCCAGCTACTGAGGAGATGAACATGGCCCGTGCGCAAGGATTACACGGCCTGTGTAGCGTGCTAAGCTAAACTACCACAAATTGTACTACACTACTCATACTAGACAGGGAAAAAAGTGACGCGTTAACCTATCTATTCTCATTTCTCATTTATTGCACCGTTGTTTCGGCTTGACACATGAAGATGCAATGCCGCCTGTCTATGCACCAAGGGCCACGTGCAAGTACCTGTCAATGGACTAAGTGCTAGGCGAGTGCAGCTACGCTCACCGTAGCTGTCCTTTTTCCCTTTGAGGGATTCGAAGAGGCGCGGTCATGAGAGTAATGGATCCTTTGAAGATACATTTAATAACTGTATATTAACTTTCAAGTGAGCTTGGAATAAGTGGTTTCTTGCAGGAATCGTATATGGAGCGCTACGGTTGGTAGCACCGCACGGCTCGATGCAGCTGTTCCCCACTGCATCCACTGGCAGTGTATGCAGTGGGGTGTCAGGTTTCCCGACAACAGATGTCTGGGGTCGATCAAGTCATCTAGTAATTCATATCGTTTTCCTTCGCAGCACTCTGGAGAAAAGCAAACCGTGTAACGATGGAGCTTGTCGGTGTCAAAACGGCTAATTAGACGGCAGAGGCTAGCCAGCATGCACATATGAACGCAGTAGCTTCCCAGCTGGTAGAATTGCCCTGTCCCTCTGGCGATAAAGCGTTTATGACTGCATCCATAAGGTTCGGACGAACAGAAAAAAAATGACAGCCGTAAGGATGAACAGGTGCTGGAAGATTGCGCAGCTGATTGCAGGTGTACTTTGCCTTGTACAACATTCCAGCTGAAGAGGAACCAAAACTCTCTCGGGCATGATAATTGGAGAAGGGAGCAAGCTAGAATGGCTCTACTAATGTGGAATGAGTCACCTGCCTGCAGATTTTACTGCAGTTTAAGTCCTTTGTATAAGTCCTGACTCGTTGGCTAAATGCTAGTATCAGTTCAACAGCGGAACACTTTAGCGGGGAAGTTTACTACTAAATCGGCATATGGAGAAATAAAATTTTGGGTTCGAAAAAAACCACTATATAGGCTGGTAGCTCTTTGATCAATGAGGTTTTTAGGGCCTACCCGAAGTGCCACAGACCACAGCAAACCTGCATTCATTGTAGGCTATTGGGTTACATAATTCGAAAGTGTAAGCGAGTGCTGAAGGCGAAAACTTTGGATGACGGAACTGGGCTCACCGAAGACACACTGCTTGGCGAGCAAAGGTGCATGAGGGATTCGGTAATTGCCCTATGCAGGCCGGAGCAGTGCAAGGGGCTGCATAGGGCACAGCTGTACATCGGGACCAACAGTGGGTCGATTCAGTGCCGAAACAAGCTCACAGCAATGTTCAAGGCTTACTAGCCCTGCTCGACACCGAGTGTGAAGAAGCATCTATTATCTTAGAAGAGGTACAGAAGCACCATCTTCCTATTCACTCGTTAGCGCAGTCCCCAACACTCAGTAGCGCTAAAGGGCGACACAACGCAAGGCTGTCGCAAAGAGATGTACCGTCGAATCGGAGTCGTGTCCTATCGGAGATGTCCGTGAACTTGAATATCAATACGCACATCATTACTTGAGCCTACGAATACCATGAGGTAGCCAGCGGGGCGCGCTCGTGTAGCCACAGCTGCGTGCTGTGTGAGACTAGTGTTCCAGGACGTACTACGAGAAAGCACCTTGTGCTCTTCGTTAAGGAAAAATATTTCATTTACTGTGAGCGAAGCAGAGTTGCTAATCCAGCAAGGTGAAGCACACCTTTTATGTGGACGGCTCAGCAGCGCAGTACGATAAGACGGCTCCGAGCACGCGTCTCATCTTAATGGCTGTGCAACTGCTTCTCCATCAAGGATTCGTCCAACTTGCAGCCAAGGAAAAGCAGGAATCCCAAAAAGGAATTTTGGAAAGGCGCTAAAAAAGGACGAGCTCCCAGCAGGCTGGCCACCTGCTCGTGATCCAGCACACTGTATTGAGCTAATCCTCGGGTCAGCCTCAAGCTGTTCAGTGGTGTGAGAAGCACCTACGGCATGGAGAGAAGATTGAACGATAGTGTCTTTTTGAAACCTTTTACGAACATCGCTTTGAGCCTTTGGTCACGACATGGTACGGTGGGGGAAAATGATAAAAGTGGGGCATGGGCGTTCACTGTGAGCCCCTAAATAAAGTAAGTGAGAGGCAGAACTTTTCATGTCCTCAAATTGGCGAACTACCTAACGAATCAACGCATGAATAGTCTGATTTAGACTTGACTTCATAGATGCCTTCTTGCATATCCCCAATCACGTCAATAACAGGCACAAAAATGGCGACCCACACTCGCATTAGCGATCTTGAGTATACGTGCATCTCGTATTGAAAAATGCCACAGCTTAGCTACAATCGCGAAGTAGTCTGAATGTTTATGACCCTATCGAGGAGGGCAGGTTGCAGCTCCACATGGACGACGTCTTTGTAGATAATCGAGGCTTTAAGTAGCACGGACAGTGCCTACGGTGTACGCTTCAGCTGCTGCGGGGCAAGCAGTGGTATGTGAAGGCATGCAAGTGTTTGTCTTTTACGGTTGCATTTGTGTTATGGTATTCCGTGTCTTGGCTGCAGAAACTTAGCCAGATATCGCATGAATTGAAACATCTGAGGCTCAGCTTTTGCCTTCACGCATGCTCAAGGTCGTTGAGATGCTCTATGGAATTGCGCCTTATAATCGAAAATTTCCGTGGAATCTTGGACCATTCTTCAGTGAACAAATCTGCTCACGAAAAAGCTGGTGTGACCTCGATGGAGGCGGCTGACGCCGCAGCAAGGACGCTGAGCAGCCACCTTCGAAGTCCTCCAGTCCCGTGCCACCCCAACTATGAGTGCCAACTCTTCCTGAAAGCTAGTGCTAGTGACCTCCAGGTGAGTGCTATTGTCTCTCGAAAGGGTATGGGTGTTTCCAAGCATCAAATTGTTGCTTGTTATACCCATTGCTTCACGGTAACCTAGCTGGGGTTCCAGCTCGGCAAAGGAAATCTACTTGGTGTAGGAAAGAGTGTAAATTTCGGAGCCACTTACATGGACATCAGTTTATTGTTCAACCCGGCCATTGGTCCTTTTTATACCCTTTGAACTGTTTTCAGGACTTTGATTACCCCACAGCTGTTTTCCATGACTTGAGCGCCTCCTGCAATCGGGAGTGACAGTTGAGCACATCACGGCCATCACTAAAGTGGTCGCTGGCGTGCTCTCTCAATCGTCCAGCGGCTCGCTATAGTAAAGCTCAGCTTGTCTTGTCAGAGATGATTCACAGCTTTTTACGAATTTGCCTGCGACTTATGTATGTGACACCCAGAATCTGCTGCAATTGCCAAAATCCAGAACGGCAAAAGGTTTTACCGGTCTCTGAGAGTATCAGAGCTTATTCATCTAAAGAGTTGTATGTCAGACTACTTACGGTCAGCGGTGGGAAAGGCATCTACTTCGTGGACGACCCACGAAGTATATATGCCCTCTAATTTCTTGGTTCAACTCTCTCTCGGCTCAGGGGGTCGTTCAATTACTCGTATCTCATATCTGGAAGCTTAGATTCTCCAGGAAAACCAATTTTGGGAAGCATTCTGAGTTCGTTTGTGGGCTCGGTTGTGATTTCCTGATACGCCTACATTTTGACATAATTTCAGCACTTTGAGCCACCGAGGCAGATGGATTGACAGAGTACACCATCCACGCATTGCTGCAATATTTGAGACTCCATTATTACAAAAATCCAAGCTTTGGCATGACTTTCTTCCTTCTATTGAGCAACTTTATAATACAGCAATACACTCGGCTGCCTGTTGCTCTCTCGCATCCCTGACGTACACGGCAGAGCCCCTATCCCATCCAGGACTTCACCTGGCGGAGCGGGCTCAGCAGCCACCATTCGCAACAAACAACATCTAGAAAACGGCTGGCTAGGGCACGCCTATATACCCAAAGCACAAGAGATCCAAACAAGGCATTACGAAAAACATAGTTGCCTAAGCTACACTTAACAAGGCCCTGTACACTGCCGTAGTTTCAATTACCGAACAAGTAGAAAGAATTGACTAACTGGTTTAGCTGTCTAAATATTTTATGAACTGCAGAGTAGTGTTAGCTTTGAATACACTAAGGCGCGGTATTGTGTGCATGTGCGCTAGATGCATGTGTACCTAGCTATGGATGGTGGGAGTGCTTAGAGGGTGTACCAACGCGCACTCTAACTATTTCCCCCCCTATGTCGGGAACTTTGAGGGGCGCTGCCGGAAATGAGTGGAGCTGCTTTAGAGGATAAAACAGCTTTGTCCTACGTTCGTACTGAATCAAGAGCTAAGTGCCTGCCTGAGAAGGCTTGAGAGTTCGTGTTCTATTTGAGTTTAAGATCTCTCCATGCCTGTATTAGGCCCACACTGGAGACCACTACGAGCATATTGCGTTGCCAAACCTCATCAATAAACGCCATTCCAAAATTGGGCTGCCTTTGGGGAGGAGGGGGAGGAGCGGAGCTTGTGGAGGGAGGCCCTAGGATAGCAGAGGTGCTACCCGGCTGGAGCTGCGGCGGCTCCTGTGCTTGCATACAGGCCTTTTAGGCCAACTTTAGGATCCCTGGGTCACATAATCTTGAGGCTAAAAGGTTTATTTGGCTAGGCTCTGCCAAACCAAGTGTACTGGCATGCAGTATATGCTTTGAGACACGCAGAAACTGGTGAGCTAATGTGCATCTCGTCCTCTGCACAATTTTGTTCTTGTTCTCCGATGTTGGCCCGCACCACTACTGGTGGTGCCACTGATGTCACAGAACATCTCAAGCAAAGCAGAAAGTACGGTAGCAATAAACGTCGGAAGACCTTGCGGCAAAGGGCCTGCTCCACGGAGCAACAGTAGATGGGACTTGGGGATTCCACTCTCTTGCCTTCTCTCAGGGCGCCAAGTGCATCCAATAGCACGTAGGCAGAAGCTCACATATCTCAGCGCTCCGATGTCGCACAGCCGCAAACGTCTCTATTTGGTCCCTTGCGCGTTGCTGGCTGTGCACGAATCTCTTCCACTCGATCCCTCCCCAACGGCCTTCCCCACTTTGCCTTTCATATTTGCTGTTCCCCGCTATCCTGCTTGCCAGGGGCATGGCGATAAAGAGGGATCTCTTGCGCGCCGCAAGCAGCAGACCACGACCGAAAAGCACGGAAGACGGGCGCGCGTGTTGCAGTTAGGCGGAAGATACATCGGGGTGAGCTCCACTCAGTCATATTCTACCACATTACTTGCAGCGAGTAGAGAGCTAGCAAACAGCTGACTATTTGGTCTGGTGGTCCGCATGTGTTTGTTGTTGCCGAGTAGCATTAGCTTAATATTGTAATAAACAACGTCGTACACACATGCGCCAGATGCTATGTGCAACTAGCCTTGATTGCTCGGAGTGCCCATAGGGTGCAGCATGGTGCACCCTAGCTGTGGCTTTCCCATAATGCCGAACCTCTCAGAGGCGGAGAAATAAAATGGGAGCTCATTCACAGAAAACAAAATTCCTTTACATCAGTTTTGCATTGGACTTGAAATGCGAGTTACTCCAAAGATTTTACACGGCTTGTACCAAACGCCTACTCCCTAGGCACTTTGGCAAAAGCTACGGAAGTATGGGGATGAGTACTAAGAAGATATAATCCAAGTTCGAGCGACACTGCAACGTCCAACTGCGTTGCGGATCTTACTGAGGGCACAGTCACTGATGCTGTTGTTGCTGGTGCACCAAGTTACTATTGCAGAGCGATTCACACGGGTGCTAGAAGCTGAAGAAACAAAACAACAGCTACCCAGCGTGGCATCTACAGCGCAAGTATCAAAGATAGGCCAAACCAAAAGGCACCTACCACGGTGACATCTAACAATTCGGATTAGTGCATGCAAAACCTAAAACCCCCATCACGGCCGCAGTGGAGAGAAACGAAGCAAGACGATATTTGAACCATTCCCCCCCCCAAGAGATAGTAATAATGGCTCAGTTCTTCATTAGACGCCTGAGATTAAGATCGGGCATTGCGCCTCCTTTTGCTCTCATCACGACCACAGTTGGACTTCTAGTCCTGAGTTTGCCTTCCGGTTTGATAGTCAAGGATCGCACGAAATAACGAGCTCCGGCGAGTAACAAGAGAGTTGCAAACGACAGAAAAAGAACCCCAATGAGCACTGGGAATCCGGAAACACAGTATAGTAAAATTGATAATAAGAGTGCCGTCCTCAGGCCATGAATCGTCACTGAGGAAGGCTTGACCGTCGACTCCTGGTGGGTGTTGTGTATCACGATAGTGATTTCCTGATCGTCAGAAGGGCTCAGCGAACTCCCTTTATGCTCCAAAGGACGCTCGTGCTGAGCTGATGCACCTGGAGGGGAAAAGGGGATGCCGGGCCTTATATCAGGAAAGTGCTGTCCACTTTGGGCTCCATTATGTGGGAGATTTACTGGCACTGGCGAAACAACCAAGTTATCGCCGCGAAACCACAAGGATTCTTTGGAAGCAGGTGCATTGTGTCCGTGCAAGAGGCCCGCTGGGTGGTTTTCTGCAGGATTTAATGCGCCGTCAAGTCCGGAGTAATTGAAATCTAGATCCTCGTTAGGTTCCACAGTGAGAATCCCTGTAGCACCGTTCTCGGTGGCATCTGACCAGGAATGGTATGTCTCAGTCGTAGTGCCTACAACAAAAGTAGCAGTAATGACACCCAAGCTGGCTGCCACGAGCATCCGCCCAACGTTTAAACTCCAAAAGTACATGATTGCAGCTGAAAAGCGGCAACTATGCTCTTCTGCCGGGCAAACCAGGGGGGGTCCCTTTGTATTACCATATGAATGCACAAATATTCTGAATAAGAAAAAGTCTTGAATATAGATGTGAAAGGTAGATTCCAATGGAGGCATGTCCCAGGTGGCTTGTGGGGCCACCTTCCCTTTTCGAGGGTGGCAAGGGGGTGAAAACAGTGGGATAGCTCACAATCTGTAGCTGAAGCATATTTGGTTCCATTTCTCTCATCCATTCGTAGAGTTGGCTTCATAGCACATACTGCAGCGTAAAATCTGTATCTCATAGCGGTAGTAGGCGACGCTCAAAATGAAGCGCAGTGTGCCCAGACGCATCAGACGACCGTTGATAAGGCAGCCAGGGGAAATCAGGGGAACCTGTGACATTTTAGTGAGCTAATAGAATTAATTAGTCAAAAGTTCTCCATAGAAATAGCTATTATGACGAACGAATACTAGGAATTTGCTGCTATGGAGGAGAAGAATGCGAACCGGGCGATTGGCCGAAATCTTGCTTGCTTTTCGCAGCGCGGGCAGGCAGGCTGGGACATTCGATACTACGGCGATTACTGACTAGTGATAAGCTAAGCATGGGTCGCGCAGCCCGGCTGTCGTTTTTTTTGCTTGGAGGACAGCAGCCCTAGCTGCATGATACAAAAATGTATGCCGTGGCGGGCCAAGCTGCAGATGGGTAGTTTCTACTGCACCAGTAATATTCGCTGCATCGTATGTCGGGTAACGACTACTTGTTTGGCCTGTTTGTGCATGTTACTGATCGTGAAGTAGTGTTAGCTCAATACTATAAGAATGATTGTCGGGTGCACATGCGCTAGATGTCAGGAGCAGATGACTGAATGTTCGGAGGGCTTGAATGACGCAGCAACGCTCACCCTAGCTGGCCTTCGTCTCATGCCGGAAGCTCAACAGGAAAGGGCAGGGGAGGGGGCTCTTCCTTGAAGAGCACTCGATAACTTTCTATCAAGCTATGTGACAATACCTTTCTCCAATGAACTTAGATGGACCCTTACACTTGGGACACTTAAAGAGTCAAGCTACATGCATCCTAGCTGTCTCTCATGCCAGATATCTGTTGGGGTTAGGCCAGATAGAAGCACGATTTATTTTGAGAGAACACTGTAACGCCTTTTCCAAGATTTCTGAATGGAAACACTTCCTTCCCACTCAACACGAACTTCGTATTGTGCTATTGAGTGTACATCCAAAAGCCATGCTTCGACACATCCCTCATTCCCCTGACCTTGCCTCTCGTAAATCTGACGTGAGGGGAAAGACAGCTAGAGTGTGCTCGGTTGCATCCTCTATGCACTGCTAACATTTATAGGCAGTTGGGCATTGCGCCTGGCGCACTAGCATGTAATCTTGCTTCTTATTGTAGCGCGAGCCAACTGTATCCTGCAGTAACTAGGCCGTACGAACAGCTTCCTCAAGTAGCACTTTAATCATCCCAGATTAAGAGTTACTACAGTGGGAAGTTACAAAACGTAGCTTAGCCAACTACTGAAACGTCATGCACTGTTGTATTGTGTGAGTAGCTACGCAATGCACTAGATATGTCGACCCAGCAGCCACAGTGTACAGTCATTGCATTTGAAATCTAAAGCAGACAATTTTTCGGTTCGAGCTGCATGAGCATACTCTTCCTGTCTCAACACATACGGCCCCCCACCGTTCACACGGACACAACGGGACTAAGGCGTCAAGCTTACAAGATAAGGAATGAATGTAAATAGCAGCAGTGGTAGAAAAATAGCAATTAAGCTTTCTTGAAAGCTTGTCCATCTACGGATCATGAGACGCAGGCGGCAAAGCTCCAGACTACCATCCCAGGCAGCGCCTTCGAAAGCTTTCCGCAGTGAACAAAAGGCGCTAGTCAATCCCGAATCCTAAACGGATCTATGAATTGGCAAGAATAAGCATAACCAGGATAGGTGATAACAAGGCCCTGTTTCGCAAAATTGAAGTGAGCGTGTCCCGGTCCCTGGGCATTCCCCATATGGTGGGACAGCTAGCAGGAGGCCTGCAGAAATACACCAATTAGAAGGCTAATCAGTGTAGTTTGTATTTTCAATAAGTCATATCCATAAAAACTTGTATAAGCAGATAGTAGTGCCATTGGGGGGAGCGGCAGCATTCAGTCAGCCCCGTGAAGGATGTCCCCCAACTCAGTCTTCACCACTCAGTGACTGGCTGTTTTAAGGCGCATTTCTTCCTTCAGTGCGGCTTGTTTGTTGAAAGAGTCGACAGAATGCGATCTCGTAATCCTTTCTGGCGACTGGCACGCTTTTGATCTGCTCCTGCTCGAGGCACTCGGCAAAATCGGGCTGCTGTGTCTCAAGTGCTCTGTCTGCCGTACGATACATGGTTCCGTACATTTTTCATCCTTAGACCTCGGAAGTTTAGTCTATTTGACGCACTAGAGACCTTGTAGGTGAACATCTTGGGCACTGTGATAGTACATTTGTTTCCATATGGCGACGCCCTCGCCCCTCGCTATCACGATACCGCACGTTGCGCTAGCCTGTTAGTGCAAGGGCGCTAATGCCATAATTCGAGCACTTTTGCATCCTCCTGAACCTGCCGATCTGTGCTGGACCCATCAATCCTGTCTAACGTTTGTTCATCAAAAGTAAGCAGAACGACGCGGAGGCCCGAGTCGCGCGATCACAAACCGCTCGTTACATAGCCAAAAGTACCAAAGGATGAAACCAAGCGGAAATCAGCTTATTGGAGATAGTGAAGAGTAAGAAGAGTGCCATATGTGGCCTTATGGGACTCACATCGGTTTCATGCATAGCACGTCCTCCAGTTCTGGAGTATTGGGGAAGTTGCATGTTAGATTCCGCATTGAGCGTGTCTGTATGCTATTGAGCTGTATGCAGCGAAGACCCGAAACTTAGGGTGTGTGGGAGTTCTTCCTTGTGCTGTTGCAGGAATGGTGCTTCGGTACAGCAGACCACCGCTGCATTGCCTGCTGATGACTCTCTGCATCATCCTTTGGAAGAGGTCACAGCTGCTGATGCACCCTTTAGGGATCATTACCCCACGAAAGCCGTCCCTACTGGAGGATCGTGCGGCTTGCTCTGCCGTCAGTTTTATACGGAGGCTCTCAGGATCCTTCACCTGAATGTGGATTGTGGGCTCTATAATAATGACTGGCGCCTAGTTTTTGCAGGAAGCTCCGTCCCATTTGTAGGACCCTGTATGATGATGGCTCTGCGAGTCAGCTTGTTCATCGCGCATCTCAGCGCTCTCGTTGTTGCAAAGTTCTACAGGAGTATGGTCTTCTTTACACACTGGACAAATGTCCTTGTGCTTGGGCTTTTTTGTACTTCCTCACTCGTGAGTATTGCTGCTATATTCTCTCTTAGTCATGAGCGCCGAGTAGCGGAAGAGGCGTCTGGGGCCGCATCTTCGGGTGGTTCTATATGCAAGCGACTGCTGTGTTTCTTTCGTCGAGCCGAGGGGCAGTACGACCAGCTCATGAGCCACGTAGTCAAGCCAGGGATATCCACTCCATCAACAGCGCAAGCAGCACTGCCTCGTCGACGTTGCTGTACTTTCCAGCGGCCCTTCAGCGGACAGCCACGGCTCCCCGTGTTGGAAGGCCTACTCACTCTGCATGAGCTAATTGTAGCATCCACCTTGCCCATGGTGACAATCATCTTTGTTGTCTATTGGACACTGCTCTTTCCCCAAGATCACCCAAAAGTGCTCTGGATTTCGGTGTACATGCACCTTGCCAGTCCCGTAGGCGCTTGGCTGCTTGCGGGGTTGTCTCGATTCCCGTATCGTCTGTCCATGCTACCGCTCATTCTCCTAGCTGGGCTCTGCTACATCGTCATGATTGCTGTAATGCAACGTTTCGGATCAGGCTTTGTGTATTGGTTCATGAATTTTCAAAAGCGACCGACTCTTGCCAGTGTAATGGCCCTTATTATCCTGCTGATAATGACTCCACTAGCCGCGTGCATCTCGTGGTTCGTGCTGCATCGCAACAATGCGGCCTTTCTACCTCCAAACTAGCGGACAGTTGTATCCTTAAGAGAGCCACTTGGGGGACCCCGCCATGTGTAGATACAGCCCAATTGTGCGGAGCCATTCCCCCCACCAACCACCAACCCTCCACTTCCCCACCAGTGCCTGCCTTCACTCAACGAGGCCTACACTGAAGTGCATTCTTGCGCCTGACTACGGCCTTTGAGCCGCTTGCTTGCCGTGTGCGTCGTTGCGTGCCAGTGCTTTGCTGGGAGCGCCCTCCGGCGCCCTGCCGTTGTCTGCGGGACCCCTCTTGCTCGGTCTGACCTGCATTACGGACATTGGCTGCAAAATCTTGCATACCTATGATCAGAGCCGGTGATACCTTAGCTCTTTGTATTGTCTTCGATATTGATGCACAGTTTTATGCTGCAGCGAGGCTTCAAGTGGAAGAAAACTCTAAGGAAGAGTGTTTCATTACTCTCCGTACACTTCTACCCAATGCATATGGGCTTTTGCGTTTTTCATTGCAGTATTTGGTGCGCCCTCCCTCAGGAGGTGCTAGTTTTCGCAACTAAACGCCTTTTTGGCCCACGCATACGGCGCCCTTGCCAGTACGGGCATGATTGCAGACGTAGAGGGGCACTTTGCGGAGCACACTGATGGTGTGCCCGACGGACAGGTAGTCTATGCTGAGAGTGGAGCACAAAGGCGCGAAACTCATCAGAGAGAACCACTGAAGTTGCCTTGTATACCCGCCGTCTTCGCACTTGCCTTACAGCGAGGGGATTTAGGCGCATAGGTAGTGGTGTACATTTGCTGGTCCCGGGGGACTCGAGACGTTCTTAGCTGCCTTCATGGGACCCTAAGGATCACGCGAGGTAGTAATGGTATAACACAAGAACTGCAAATGAAAAACAGCTCGTGGAGTACTGAATTGTGGGCGCCACCTGAGCGTAGCTTTAGGAAGGAGGTCCAGGGTTTCGACGTGCAAAAGCGCTGGACGAACATTGAGAAGCGAGAATCAATGGAAGAGGAAGGGAACTAGAGGGGGGTTCGACGCGCTGCTGCCACTTGTAGGGTTGAGCACATGCAGAAAATAGGCTTTAAAAACGAAGCGGTATGAGCACAACGAGCCACCGTAAATTCAATGTTTGGAGGACTGTAGATTCTTTTTGGGGGGACTTCGAGGCACTGTTACAATAGTGCCGCCAACCCCGAGGTTCCATTCGACTATTGTTAGGGAGGTCTAGCGCTTTCTCAAATGGCTCCGTAGGGAGAGACATAACTAGCAAGTCGATAAAGCCCCTTTAGTAAGCTGTCGCGTGTGTTTGAAAAGGGTACCCTTTTGGCGGCCTTGCCCCCCTCGGAAGAGTGGACGAGAACAGCTAGATTGAGCGGCTCTGCATCGTCAAAGCGCTCCAAAATTTCGCAGGTAATTGCATAAAGCATCTGACGCCCACGCCCTCATCGCTGCGCCTTCTCTCGGCGAGGCAAAGCCACTCTGCAACAGCTAAGATGCACGAGCGACAAATCACCTAGTAACACTTTTACCAACTATTTAATGGATATACCTGGGGTAGTAGAGAGTGCTTAAGTGCAGCTTAGCTCGCTACACCATCTGTATGCCTAGCAGCTGTGTGTTCTCACTACAAAGGGTGGGTACTCTGGTGAGGCCAGATAGAGAGCGGCTGACAGACATTGCGCTGCAGCTGCAGAGATGCCGAGGGCAGACGAGTTCGCTCTTGGAACGCGTGCGCTAGTGCAGATGTGCCCTTAGCCACTGCAAAGTAGTTTGAGTAGACATTCACGAGGCCACTCTAGATAGACTACTTCAAGTTTGGGGGCGAGCGCACCACATGAAGCTTCTGCGTGCTTAAACTGCGGCAGCCCCAGATGGCCAACCATACCAGTGAAGGGCGAAGAAATTCCCTAGCTAGTTGTTACCCATTGAGAGGTCCCCGTGCGATGGCGTCCTAGAGGCTCAACTGGCGGATAAGGAACCCCCGAGGCATCCCCACCCACGCAACACTAAGGCGAAAGCGGGCAACTCAAAGCTACATCCGTCTCCTAGGAAGCTCACAGCGAGTCCTATTGGCGCGGCTTTCGAGAAGACCCCCTGGAAAGGCCTTCCGCATGACTGCAGCTGGAGTTACGCATCGATGAGCGTCTGCCGAAGGTGGGCAGCGAGCTTCTCCTCTTCGTCTTTGGGGACTAGACAGGTTTGCCAATTGACTTTGTCATGAGCTTCCAAAAGTTCCGCCAGTACTTCGCGCCCGAAGTTCATCGGAATCTTCTGGCTATCTCTCCCCGGCTGTACGTACAGGTAACGCTCAATCGTTTGGCCGCGGGCGGTACAGAGCCCAGGCAGCTCTACATAGAAATAGCCCAAGTGAGGATCTCTCGCCAGCTCGGCGAGGGCAGTCAAATCCGCATCGGTCGGCATCTTTTTCAGTACAAGGCCCGCACGGCGCGCGCGTTTCTGAACTCGCAAAAAGACGACATATGTACATATATATAAATATATGTATGATATATGTATATATGTGGACATGCATAGATCTACAGCACAAATGTGAAACAGCACACGCTTTTGACTGGTGTCTTGAGCCTAGATCCTTTTCCGCTCATGTGTCGGGCACGCATTCCCAAGTTGTCGTATGCTGCATAGAATACATGAAGGAGCGAGACGCGCTTAGGGCCTGCCATTGGAAGGATCCCGAGAAAAGGGGGTCTTAGCCGAGGACGCCCTTTGATTTCGCCCTGTTATCTGTGTAGAAGATCTGTCGGGAAAATCTTTCTTTCAAGGTCTGCATGTCTAGTAGTCCGTCCGTCCTTTTTTCGACCCCCCCAAATAGATAGTGCAAGACACGACACCCCGCTCTTCTGTGAATCGGCCTCATCTATATGTGCAACACCTCCCACATGTGGTGGACGAAACGTACCTCAAACAACGCTTCAGCCCGCATAGACTGAGATCGGTGGCAGGGCACCGCGTGGACTTGCGAGTGCATGGCTCTCGTGGCCTTCATCGGTACATAGCGCTCATATACAACCAAATCTAGGTTCTGCAACATACACGCTCAGGAGGCGATTTGGCTTTGCAATTTCGAGCAGATGACAGTGTTTGAATAGACACTGAGCAGCGCTTCTCTGTGTTTGTGGGCCTCATGAAGGCAACGGCGTCAGGGCCTTCATGCAGATGCGCCACTGTTAGTTCGCATCCTACTGATAGGCAGAGAGAAAGAGACAGGGAAAGAGGCATAGAGAAAGAGACAGGGAAAGAGGCATAGAGAAAGAGACAGGGAAAGAGGCAGAGAGAAAGAGACAGGGAAAGAGGCAGAGAGAAAGAGACAGGGAAAGAGGCAGAGCGAGGCGATAGCCGGATTCGAATCGCCGTACGGCGACCCTCTCTAGACTGCGCGTCAGGCAGGGCAGAGACAGCCCAGTGTGCTCACCTGTTGATGGAAGGCCTTCCGAGTGGCAGCAACGATGGCTGCAGCCTCGCGACGTGTATCGGCATCCGCGTAGGCGAGGGAAGGCAAATGGGCAATGGGAATGAGCAGGAGGTGGTAAGGCGTTAGCCCCCCCTTGGGTACTGCCATGTACAGACGGTCCTTGATATCCACAATCATGTGCTTCTCCACCTGAGGGCTCGCTAAACAGAACCAGCAATCTGCATGCGGTTCGGTGGCAATTACATCCCCACAGTGAACCCGCTTGGCTCCAGTAGGCCGATCAAAGGGTATTCGATCGTAGTAGAGCCGCATCCGTAGAGTTCGGCGACCTCCCTCAAGCTGCCCCGAAGCGGCCGCAGCCTTCGCCGCATCCTGAGGGCTTGTAAATACCACAAACCTGAAGGAAACAGCAGCCACAGCGGCATGTCCACGCATAAATACACCCACATAAACACCCACATAAACGCACACATACATACAAATATCCACATGGACACACACATACATACAAATACCCAAATAAACACACACATAAACGCACACATACATACAAATATCCACATGGACACACACATACATACAAATACCCAAATAAACACACACATAAACGCACACATACATACAAATATCCACATGGACACACACATTAACACATAAACACACAGATACATACAAATACCCACATGAACACACACATACATACAAACACCCAAATAAACACACACATAAACGCACACATACATACAAATATCCACATGGACACACACATTAACACATAAACACACAGATACATACAAATACCCACATGAACACACACATACATACAAACACTCACATAAACACACACATACATACAAACACCCACATAAACGCACACATACATACAAATACCCACATAAACACACACATAAACACCTCCCCCCTCCCCACACACTCTGCATGCATGTTTAGGCCAGTACCCAACAGCCACAAGCCTGCGGTGACAGCAGAAAGCATTCTCTCTCTCTCTCTCACGCCGAACCGCCCTTAGGTCAGTCCGCAGAGGGCCAGCTTCCCCAGATCCCGCGGAGAGCCAGTGCTTGGTGCAGTCAGCAGCAGCAACAGCAAGCAGCAAGCAGCAAGCAGCGGAGACTGCAGCAGAACCCCCTCGAGCGCCGCTCACGCCTTGCCAGTGCCTCGGGAGGGGCACGCCTTATCCTTGGGGACGAACACAAACTTCACCTCCCCAAACTGCTGCATTGCCTCCTGGAGGCTGCCCCCGTCTTCAATCTCGTACGGCAAGTTCTCCACCAGTACCACCCCCGTGTCTCTAGGCCGCTTTGAGGCTCTGCTGTGAGGCACCTGCAGACTGCAGCCAGCAGAAGGCGCAGGCACACAGTGATCCTCCGAGAGTTCCTCCAAGGAGGGAAGCAGCCGCAACTGCTGCTGCCGGCTTGCGCACGCGAACGGATTAGGGCTGTTGCATTCAGGTGGGATGCAATAGAGAGCAGCCTGCGCTTCCTCCGAAGTCAGTGCTGCAGTGGAAGCGTCCTCCTCCAAATGCCGCTCGCCTTGCTGCCTCAGCGCAGCCAGCATGCACGACATCGGCCTCAACTGCAGCGCGTGAAAAGCCTTCACCTGCGGACCCTTCTCGCCGACAACGCCCAAAGAAATGAGACGTAAAGAATAGCCTACGGCATGCAGCAGCACGAAAAGCAAAAACAGGCAGGGATTTACTTTCCTCTTACGGCGCGCCAGCGCAGACCGCGACAGATGCAGCAGTAAGCAGTACGCGCTTTTCAGCAGTAGGCGATAAGCAGTAAGCTCATTTCAGCAGCAGTAGTAAGCAGTAAGCAGTAAGCTCATTTCAGCAGCAGTAGTAAGCAGTAAGCCGTAGACTCATTTCAGCAGCAGTAGTAAGCAGTAAGCAGTAAGCTCATTTCAGCAGCAGTAGTAAGCAGTAAGCCGTAGACTCATTTCAGCAGCAGTAGTAAGCAGTAAGCAGTAAACTCATTTCAGCAGCAGTAGCAAGCAGCAAGCAGTGAGCTCATTTCAGCAGCAGCAGTAAGCAGGAAGCAGTAAGCTCGCTGCAGCAGCAGTAGTGAGCAGGAAGCAGTGAGCTCATTTCAGCAGCAGTAGTGAGCAGTAAGCAGTAAGCTCATTTCAGCAGCAGTAAGGAGTAAGCTCGCTGCAGCAGCCGCCCTCCCCCACCGAAGTGTCGCCCCTTGAAATGCGGTCGTTGCCAGAAGAGGCTTAAGCCGCTGCAGATGATGTGGCGAGCCTCGAGGAAGTCTGCGAGGTAGCTGCTTGCTCCGCAGCTGCAGCAACGCATCGCAGCACACACCTCTGGCGCCGCCATCAGCTCCAGATAAAGAAACCAACCCCCAAAAGAAGTGAGCGTGGACAGAACGCGCAGCAAGGAGCGAAGGTTCGGCAGGTGAGGGAAGCCTTAGTCCTCAGCGACACCGTGACGTGCAGCAGCAGCAGCAAGAGAGACTCCCTGACGGTGTGTATATGTGGGGCAGGGGGAGACAGAAAAAAGGGATGTGTACAGGGCTGCTCCCCACAACTGCACTTTGGCTTCTGTTGTTGCCTGAGACACCATCTTAGATTCGCGTGAAGCAGCCGTATCGCCGCCTTCCTCATGGCTGCCACTGCCTTGGCCCTTCTGCTGCTGCTTCTGCTGCTGCTGTGGTAGGGGAGGAGCGATTCCAGGAGGCAGTCCCTCAAAGATGCCTACAGGGGGGCGTGTGGTAAGGAAGATGTCTGTGTGGCCTCTAAAAGCCTTGAAGGCACTCCAGCATGCAGGAACGCTCTCTGCAGATGCTGCCTCGTTGAGCTGCGCAGGAGCCTCCGCTATCGGCAGTTCTTGCTTTGTCTCTGGGTGCTGCTGTTGTTGTTGCGGCTGTTGTTGCTGTTGTTGCGGCTGTTGTTGTGGCTGTTGTTGTGGCTGTTGTTGCGGCTGTTGTTGCGGCTGTTGTTGCGGCTGTTCTTGCTGTTGTTGTTGCTGCTGTTGCGGCTGTTGTTGCGGCTGTTGTTGCTGCTGCTGGCAAGGGGTCGCTTCCAGCGCGCAATTGGGAATCTCTCTGAAACCAGGAGCCGCATAAAAAGCGACGTGCAGGCCGTGAAGCTCTGTCACGCCGGATCCTGCCAGGAGCCAGACTTTTTCCATCAGCGGGAGCGGGGTGTACAGACACTCGGAGGGCAGTGAGTCGGCTGTCGCCTCCCCAGCAGACTCCTCTGCAGCTCCCTTCTCAGGCTTGGCAGGCCTCCTGTCGCGCTCAGAGGCGTCTCCTATCTCTCGAGCAGACTCTCCAGAGAGTTCTCCTGAGGGGCAGATGGGGAGGGGGAAGCTGATTTTGGCCTTAACCTCGGAGAGCCTTTCGGAAGCGCTGCTCGCGAAAGGAGCTGCATCTGCCTCGGAGATGGTCCTGCCTCGCTTTTCGCGAGCCTCTTGCACCCACAAGCTTGCCGCCTCATCGACAATGTACAGAGGGAGGGCCAGACTGCTGCAATGCGTCTGAAGGGCTTCAAAAGCTTCGGGAAACTGCCGGGCAAAGGCCTCCCGCACGGCTTCTGTCAAGGCGGAGTCGGTTAGTCCCCTTTCGCTGGGAGAAGGAGGGAGAGGGCGTTCGCCGTTCAGAGGAGCGTTGCCGCATTCGGGAGGAAGGCTAAGGCCGTGTGAATCCGCAAAGAAGGGTCCCACACAGAGCGCAAAGTCGAAGGGCCCCTTCTTCTGGAGGGCCCCTAGCAACCGATGCAGCTCGCCAATTTTGCCGCGGACTTCGCCGCAGAGCAGCACGCGAATCATCCCGCCGACAAAAGACACAAAAATACGCACCAATCGGACCGCAGAAAGCTCTGCTCGAACACCTGTAGCGGCGCCGCAACCGAGTGTCAAGAGCCTACACGCGGCCGCGCTCCTTTACCCCCATTTGAATGAAGCCGCAAAATCAGCAGTAACAATCCGTGCAACACCTCGAAAATCCCCTTTTAAATTATTTCCACATGCATGCATGCATGAATGGCCATCCTGGGCTGCCGCGCCTGACATGCGGCAGGCCCCAAGCTTCCTACTTGAATTCCTTGCGCACATGGGGTACTTGAAACGTTTCCTGAAGTAAAATGCGACGCGGATTCTGCGGTCATCTATGTCTCAGCTGTTTTTGCGTGGGGCAGTTGCTGCTGCTGGCCACCCTGTGACATCTTCTATGTGGCTGCCTCCTGTCGCTCAGCGGGAAACATTCCCACGCAGCTAGCGTTGCACTCGGTGTATGTGGCTGTAACGGGCCGTATGTGCATACGCTTGCCTTGAAGCTACCGGCAACGCTTCAGCACACGTTTTACCGGTACCGTTTCCTTACCCTGCGAAGCCAGGTGACACTCGATTTCAGATTCCTCCCTTTCTCTTGCTACCTCGCCGCCCTTTTCCCTTCCATTGTGTCGTCCGCTATGATTTCATACGCGTTCACTTGAGCCATCTCAATGTGCACTTAAAAATGCAGCGCCTTTCCCTCACGGTAGCTCCACGTATCCTCTATGTCGAGGGCACATCTTCGCTAACGAAAGAATGCGCATACAGAGCCCTTGCTGCTGCGGCGAGGGTGCTGATTACAATGCAATACGAGTAGCGCCTTCGTATCTTCTTCAGAACATGCAAAAAGGAGAAGAAGCCTTTCACCTCAACTCGTGATGCAGTGCTACCTCCGCGCTCCTCACTATGAGCCATCTCTGGCAAACACTCTGCACTTATGCGTTACTTGAGGCTCAGTGTACACAGAAGGGCACAGTGCTCATAAGTGGCTATGCTCAAGTGCAGGGGTTCCTCGTTCTTAAATAATTACAATTGGCGAACCAGTCGCTTGGGGAGGTCAGTGGGGAAGTGGGAACAATGACACAGAGAGGCTATGCATCTGAACGTGGCGGAAAAAATGAAGAAGGCAGTCGGTCAAGGCTAATGGCACGCCCGAGCACCAGTTACTGAAGCACTTTGGGAACGCAGAGCTACTGCGGATTGTTGTGACTGTCGGGATGGATGGAGATGCAACAACGCGTGCATCAGTTGGATGCCCATTCCACTAAATTCACTTTCTTGTAACTCCTGTCCCAGTGCCGACCTGATTATCTCATTAAGCGAAATTGCATACAACTGTTAAACCCGAAAGGGCGGCAGCTGTAGAATTGTCTGCGCCTCAAAAGCCGCTCAAGGCTAGTCTAGCGCCTCCCATCCGGCACAGTGTGCTCTGTGTTGACTCGAAACATGCACTCATGACACGAGAAAGTCATGCAGTTTGGACAGAGTACCGCACAAAGAGCCCGAAGACACAGGATACAACTTGCAACAGCAACAAGATACGCAGTAGCCGTTGCTCAGACATCGGACCGCATACCTGAGGGAAAAAAGCCGCCAACAGCGCATCAAACCGTGAACGCAGCAACACAGAAAGGCCAAAGCGGACAAGCTACAGTATAAGCCGACTGTCTAAGCACTGTGCAGACCTCAGAACTGGAGAAACAGCTGCTGCAGTGGAAGTAGAGAGCAACGAACCCGGAGAATGACATTGATGAGAGTGTAATTCGGAGAGGCTGCGAGCAGGTTGCTGTCCTCAAGATACCTGAACCACCCACAGACCAGAGGCCTCAAATCCTTACACGGAATGGGGAGTCTATGACACGAGTAGAGTTTATGCTTTTGCGCCGCCCTATTGTATGCCGTTCGGCTTGCGTCGTAGGGAACGCGCAGGAGGGGCAGCAGCAGAATTACCGCGGAGTGCGATGTCGAGGGCACCGTACGAGGCCTAGAAGCTGAAAGCATTGCCCACAGAAAGGCATTGCCCATCAATCGGTGAAAACAGGTGACCATGCACAGTGCATACAAGCCTCCCTCTTAGGGGGAGGTATTTGTATGGACTGGGGTTCAGATCCGCAAGCATCCGTGGCGTGCATTTAGAGCAGGCACGAGCGCCGCGTTTTATCCCATTCACGAATTCAGAATGTTACTACTGGGGACGCATCGAACGATCCAGCTAGTGCACAGGGTTACACAGGATCAACGGGCACAGTTCATTTGATGACTAGGCATGGGGCTTTATACTGAGGGCTGATCACACGCTGAAAAGTGCGTTTTACAAGTGTCTCTATGCACATACGGAGAGCTAGATTACAGCGTCCTTCAAGCTGAGCAGAGCGCGAAGCGACCACCCATAAGCGAGAGAGTCAAATACAGACAGACAAAGAGGGAAGACACAGATGCAGCCAGATCCCCAGGGGTTGCACACAGCAGCGGAAGAAAGGCGGCCTTTGAATGTGACGCCATCGCCTTCTATAAACACAGATCGTTGGTGCAAAGGATCGGCAGCCCGCATTACCTGCGGTAGAGACAGCAAGAAATTGAGGCACTGCGGGATGAAGAAGAAGAGGAGCGTCTTTGAAAAGTGACCGAGAATTCCTGCAGCTGCGAGCACGACGCCCTGCGGCACATCCACCCACCATCCAACGAATGAATTCTTGAATGGTGTTGCTGTGTGCGTATAAAGGGGAAAAGAGTAGTTTGGTGCGTGATGCCTTCCAGCTTTTTGGGGAAAGGCAAAAGAGGGTTCATTTGTGTAGGGCGAAAGAAGAGAGCAGCCACAGCCTGATACAGTGAAGTCCAGATACTTGGGGCCTGTTGCCCAACGCGCACGCGTGTTTCCTTACCGCGAAATACGTGTACGTATCCCCAACGAATGTCTGAGAGGGGTACCTTTGCAAGAAAAAAGGCGCATGCAAACTGCAGACGCCGAGCTTGCCACACTGGCAGAACGGACGAAGGACGCGGAAATACGAGTCCAACGGTCTCAGCATCAAGCCGAGATAGCAGAATCGGCACGCGCAGCAGCGTCAGCAGCGTTTTGGCGTGTGGGCGGTATACCAATTGTGTTTAAGTAGTGCCAGAGAAGTGGCTAAGAACGGGAGGCAAAGGACCAGCGAGAGAAAATGCTGTGAGCACCACAGAGGAAACAAAAAAAACGTTCCGGCAGCTATTATACTGCTTCTGTGGTTGTTGCTGCCGCTGTTGCGGTACGGGGCTTCAGGACGGAGGCCATAGGGGATGCCTCAAGTTTCTCAGATTTAGAGGGCGGATACCTGCTGAGCCGCAATAACTTTGGCAGCTTCGGTCGACGCCAATCCAGAGTTGACCTCCTGAAGAGCAAGAAGTTGCAATAACAACAGCAAAAGCGAATAACACCAGCGGCAGCAGACAACGGGGAGACACACACACACACACACACACACACAGAGAGAGAGAGAGAGAGAGAGAGAGAGAGAGAGAGAGACAGAGAGAGAGAGAGACAGAGAGAGACAGACAGACAGACAGAAGTAGAGCAGAATCCTCTCTAAAGGAGGATAGGGGTGAGTGGAGTGCTCTGCCTCGAGTTCTCGTGGACCTTGATTGCTAAGGGGCCCAAGATACAAGAAGGCAATTTCGTTGAAAAAACCTGCAGCGCCAGAAAGGCCGCTCACGATAATGTTATGAATGCAGACAAAGGCTGCAATCACTGTCGACTGCCCCACTTCGAGGCCGTTAATCCCTACAGCGAGAAGCACCACACAGACGGACACACAAAATGCAGGTGCCACGATTGTTTGGTGTAAAGCCCTCTTGCTCCAATTTTATTCCCCCTGCTCTTGCACTGCTGCTCGATGTGCTACATGGCGCACCAGCATAGATGTTGATGGCATTGGTGCAAAAGATGGTGAGCAGCGTCATATACACATAATATAGCCGACCGACGTCAACCAACACCCAGCTTCCACTGTTGTTGCTGCTGCTGCTGTCTTCACCGTTGCTGCCGCAGAGACCTGAGTGTATCGAGCCGTCATTTACAGCTGCAGCAATGAGGCTTCCGTGCTGCAGCACACAAGGCACATACAGAGGTCGTGAAAGCTGCTGAGCAGCAACAGCAAGAACCCCCCCACCCGCTCCCCCCCTTTGTCCCCCTAATAAAGCACCACCAGTCTTCTTGAGCGCATGCAGCGGCTGTTGCCAGTGCAGCTACATCGATCAGAAATGTTGGCCTCCAAGAGAGGACGCGGCGTCTTGAAGCCCAGTGCTGCTACTGCCGTTACTGCTGCTGCTGTTACTGTTACTGCTACTGCTGCTGCGCATTAGGAGCCAAACGCACCAACAAATCAGACACTTGCTGCATTAGCCAGGAGGGAGCGTAAAAGACATATGGCGCAGCAGCTGCTGCTCCAGGTGACTCGGGGCAGGGCAGGCCGGTGCTGTAGAATGACGGCAATGCGTGCTGCTGCAATCGTTGCAGCAAGGGCTCGAGAAATCCTGCAAGGTGTCTGATGTACCCTATACACGCCGCAGCAACAGCTTCCACGGCAGCCAGTGCAGCGCAGGAGCAGTGCCTAAGGTGGCTGTACACCTGCGTGGGCAGCACTACAGTAGTGCTGCCGCTATACGCGGCCAGGATAGGAGCTGCAGCCAGCAGCGGCAGCAGCAGCTTGACACGCCACGGGAGGGCCAGAGCGTCATCAGCAAACCCCAAGAATCCCATGGATGTCGCCCCCAACAGGGCAGCAGGAAATTCCACCAGCTGCAACAATTAGCACACCGGAAGCTCTATGGGGTTGCTGTGCGTGTATTCGTACGGCGCGGTAAACAGCAGCATGCCAACGCCATAAGCACAAAAGCTAAGAAGCATCCGCAAGAGGGGCAGCAGCAGCACGAGCAGCAGGATGAGCAGGAGCATGAGCATGAATGAGCATTAGCAGGAGTGAGCAGGAGCATTGGCATGAATGAGCAGGAGCATGAGCATGAATGAGCAGGAGCAGGAGCATTAGCATGAATGAGCAGGAGCATTAGCATGAAGGAGCAGGAGCATTAGCATGAATGAGCAGGAGCATTGGCATGAATGGGCAGGAGCATTGGCATGAATGAGCAGGAGCATTGGCATGAATGAGCATGAGCATTGGCATGAATGAGCAGGAGCATGAGCATGAATGAGCATGAGCATTGGCATGAATGAGCATGAGCATTGGCATGAATGAGCAGGAGCATGAGCATGAATGAGCATGAGCATTAGCATGAATGAGCATGAGCATTGGCATGAATGAGCATGAGCATTAGCATGAATGAGCAGGAGCAGGAGCATGAGCAGGGTAGATGTGCTGCCGCGAGGCACTCTTTTTTTGAGGGCTCGAGGGGAGAGTTGGCGATCCCTACCCGTTGGTGCTGGCGATCCAGCAGCAGCTGCCCGGCTGTTGCCGCAGTCAGAAAGCAAAAGACGCAGCAAAGGCCCCCTGCCTCAGGAACGGGCGGGTAAGAAGACGGCTTGTGCAGATCTCTGCCGAAAAAGCCTGTATCACAACCGGAGGTTGGTAGAGGGAAGGAGCAGTGTGAGTGGTAGACACACACACACACACAGATATACATATATATATACACTTATATATATATATATATATATATAGATATTTATATACATAGGCACATACATACATATATATATATATATATATATATACATATATAGACACACACAGATACACACATATATACATGCACATACACACACATATATATATACACATACACACACATATATACACACACATAGACACATACATATATATACACACCAAAGGCTCCTACGGAAAAGAAGAGGCACTGGAGGTGGGGGTGCATGGGCGGATTTGTAGCGAAGTCTTATTGGGGAGAAGAATGCATATGCGCCTGCGTGACGGCAAGGAAGGGGCTTAGAGCGGTGGAAGGTTGCACGTGTGTAGAGGGATAGAAGGGCGTTTGTTAGAGAAGACGGCATTAGGAGGCGTGGCACACGACGACGGGCACAACATGGGGGCAGACAGGTCTTTAAGAGCTCTAGCCCACACGAGGCGACAATGCATGTAGGTTTTTTCTGTTTGCTTTTTTCATCCGCCTCAAAAAAGCAAGAAAGGGATAGACGGATGGCTGAATGGCAGGCGTTGGCGAATGAGCAACGCACCCCGGGCCTTTAATTTGTTTCCAAGGGTAGGCATCAGAAAGTCTGCGGCTGCGAAGGCAGCAAGCGATGCTGCACCAATGAGCAGCATCTTTGAGCACAGAGCTGAGGGGACTGCCACGAGGGTGCCGGAGAGGAATAGCAGGAGTAGCACTAAAGGAGCAGAGGAGCGCTTGTGCAAAGAAGCGACGGCAGGTGCCACGTCCTCGCTGTGGCTCCTCACGTCGTCTGCTTCGGACGGCGACGCTGTATAGCCTTGTACTGTCGAGAGCTTTGCTCCTCCCTTAGGCATTTCGTCGAGCGTTTTCCCCGTTGCGAAGTCTACCCCCGATTTTACAGCTGAATGAGGTGCACATTGAAGCGCAGCTGCGGCGTCATCGTTCAGCATCTCTGCAGCTGCGGCAGAAAAGCTAGAGTTAGGCTCTGCAGACTTCTGCTGAGCACTTCTGCTCGCTGTACGCCTCATTGCCAGGATTTCAGTGCAGGATTGAGTGTACGGCCATCCCACGTAGCACCGAAGACACCCCCTACTCCCACACGCACACCCCAGATGCAGCGCACCACTGCTCTTATTGAATGCTCCGGCGCTCGAATCGAGGCTACAGAGGCCTCCCCGCGTTGCAGCTGAATCGGAGAGCTCGCGCAGCGTCTTGAGGGCAGCAGTTGCAGTTGTTACGGTGCAAGCCCGCTGTCAGATTGCTTGGTCACTCCTCCTCCTGCGGGGGGTGTCTGCCGCACACTTCAGCGTCTAGACATTGAAGGCCGACAGCGTAGAGCAAAAATTAGTGCTCGTAAGGTTTGCCGCTCGGAGGCAACGACTCGGGAACGCCTCAGCGAAACACCAGTGGTAGGGCACGATGCCTCAAGATTCGTGGCCTCTGCCAAGCACTGCCCCGCTAAAACATAGACTAATAATAAAAGGCGACAATCTACAAAAACCACGACGCGAAGGACCGTTTCGAACAATATTATGAGGCTTCCTATCACTAGAGTTTTGCCTCTACGCCGATGGCGGGTAGGGAGGGAGGAGGGGGAGGCCCCTCGCCACTTGGCTTCGGAGGAACACGGGAGAGGAATTCTGCACTTTTGTGTAGATCCCTATGCGCTTATCCACTTTTATGGGCTGCTCAAGGCGAGTCGCTCCTGGCTGCCGCTGCTGATCTTTGTCTTCTTTTCCTCTCATCTTCAGTTTGCTTCCTGGAAGTGGGAGAGCACCCCCGTATGTACGCAGCCCGCTGTGGTCGCTGGATCTATAAGTCTCCGCTTTCCCTTTCTGTACTTGCTTCTTACCTCTGTGAGACTTCTTCTTCTCCTCTGGATCGGCGCGTGGACGCCTGCTTCTGCCGTGTTTCGCATGAGCAGCTGCGGCCGAAGCGGTGCCCTGGCGCTTTTTTTTCTCAGTCGTTCGCTGCTTTCCTCTATTTCTTATGAACTACGAAATGAATAGACGCATCCAGCTTTCGATGTAAGCCTTCGAGGCTGCTGCTGCCGCTGCAGCACGGTACATTTCCGTGTGCTTCCCAGATGACGCGAACGACCGAGGCAACCCACCGCCCCGTAGTCGCGGTCTGTACACCGCAGCAGCAGCAGTGGCAGAAGCAGCAGCAGCAGGTAAGACACGATGGCGCGGTGGATTTCAGGCGATTCAGCCGGCCGTCTCTGCTTCTTTGACTGCGCCGTGGGCTCCCATGTGGTGCTCCCCGTCATCTCGAGCAGCAGCAGCAGCAACAACAGCACTTATTTTCGAAAGCTGTTGGACAGCCACTGCAGCTGCCTCACCTTCAGTGGTGGGTGGGGAGGATATGATGAAACAGAGGTCACCATCGGTACTGCAGAGGGAGGCATCTTCGCTTTCGCCCCCCAGTGGCCTTCCCCAGCTGCATGCAGCAGCAGTGGCAGCAGCAATGGCAGCAGCAGTGGCAGCTACTTTGCCTTTGCCCACACAGAAGGGATGACGGAGGTGCTCCGTTGTGCTTCTTTGCCGTATTGCGTTCTTCTGGTGCAGATGCTGGGCATGCACACGCCTCAGCTACGACGCCTCCTGCAGTATTCGGAGGCAGCAGCGGCGGCAGTTGAGGCAGATTTTCCGTGTCTGGGAAGTGCTCTCTCTGGCGGGTGCTGTTGCAGCAGTAATAGCAGTGGCTGCCACTTGCGCAGCAACGATTTGTTCAGCTCTGATCGACGGCTACTCGCTGTGGATAAAGGCGGCAACGGCGTTGTTCTCGATTGGAGTGGTGGAGGCAGCGGCAGCGAGACGCTTTGCGAAGCCACTGAGTTCAGGGGCTTCTCTCTCAGGGAGCCTCTCTGTTGCTGCAGCAGTAACAGTCTGCTGCAGGAGCAGCTTGCCGTTGCCTCTGCAACGGCGGCTTCCTTCCTCTCCGTGTATGACATTGAGTCCAGCGCGTTTTGCTTTTATGCGCATGCGCCCCCCACGACTGCTGCCGTCGCGCAGACCATTCTTCGGTGCAGCAGCAGCAGCAGCAGCAGCAGCAGCAGCAGCCAGCAGGGGATCGGGATCGGTGCAGCAGCAGCAGCAGCAGCATCAGAACGGACAGCTCCTGTTGCAGGAAGCGGCAGCAGAGCTGCTGCACGCCTTCCCGTGTACACCGCTGTAACGTCGCCGTGGCATCGAGGATCCCCCGCTGCTGCAGGAGCAAGTGCTGCTGCTCCTGCCTCTGCTCCGACGGGCAGCAACAGTTCGAGTCACACCACGAGCAGCAACAGCAAGCTGCAGCAGCAAGTTTGCACCAGCATTACGTGGCTTCCGCGGCTTGGACCTTCTCTCCTGTGCGGAGTGACTGCAGACGCGCTGCTGCTGCTGTACGACACAAGAGTCTCGTCATATCCTGTCTACATCGCCGCTACGGGAGCAAGACAAGGGGGGCTCAAAAGGGAGGAGCCATGTGCAGGAGCAAGCCCTCCTTCTTCGCCGGATCTCCTGCATGCGGCAGAAGCTGCTGCTCCTCAGCCTATGATCTTTGTAGGCGCCCAGCCTGGCATGGTCACTGCCTTCGACGAGATGGAAGCAGCAGTGCTGCCTTGCTGCTGCAGCTGCTGCAGCTGCACGGCTTGCGAGAGGCAACGCAAGCAGCAAAAACCTGGAGTTCAAGGCCGCCTTTCGGAGTCACTCTTTGAGGATCACCGCGGCTGCCTGGTGCTGAAGCCTCACGCCACAACGCGGCGGAAAGGCGCTAGCGCTAGTGCGAGCAGCAGCAAAATCCGCAGCAACGACGCCAGCAGCAGCCGTCTGCTGCTCTCCAGAAAGCTGCGCCAACGTATCACGCAAGAATTCGAAGGTCTCCGGAAGCTGCACGCGATGCAACAGCCAGACTCCAGTGCCGCGAAAGAAGGCATTATTACCGCCCCCCCCAGCAAGAGCAGCAGCAACAGCAGTAGCAGCAACAACAATGGCAGCAATAGCAATAGCAATAGCAATAGCAATAGCAATAGCAATAGCAGCAACGGCAGCTGTTGCGGCGGGAGAATAGCGGTGGATTCTGCGTCACAAGCAGCGCAACTCCCATCACAGGGCAGTCTAGCGAGTAGGCCAAAGGCTGCAACAGCCTTTGAAGACTCGGCAGACAACAGCAGGCTTTGTCGCTCATCATACAGCAGCAGCTGCTGCACGAGAGAAGCAGGAGACGGGCAACAAGAGAGCGGCAATTGGAGGGCTGCACTTGTGGCTCGAAGTAGCACTTCTGATTCTGTGCTGACATCGTTTCCAGTGCGCTGCTCTGTTGGGGACCATGGTTTCAAGCACGAGCAGCAGCAGCAGCAAGAGCAGCAGCAGCACGAGCAGCACGAGCAGCAGCAGCACGAGCAGCACGAGCAGCAGCAGGCGGGAGACCTCCCTCCAGAAGTGCTCGGTTGGCTCGCAACGGCATGCCACGCGCTTGTTGCTACTGCGCTTTCTCTCCTGCTGACGGAGAAGCACAAATTAAGAAATCGGTTGCTGCAGCACGTACAGCAGCAGGTGTTGTTGCTGCTGCGTAGCAGCCGTCTCTCCCCGGAAGCGTTGGAACCTCCTGCTGGTGCTGGCGCTGCTGCTGGTGCTGGTGCTCCGAACAGTGCAAAGGGTCAAAATCAGAGCGACAGCAGCAGCTGCAACGGCGAATCGAGCTGGGAATATGATGGCTCTTATCAGGCAGCAGGCACAGCCGCCGTGCGGCTACCGAAGCGGATGCGGTTGAAAGGCGGGAGTCTCTTACGTGGGCGATCTGCTGTTGGTGAGGCTGCTGCTGTTGATGCTGCTGCTGCTGTTGGTGAGGCTGCTGCTGCTGGTCTTGGAGAGCTGCGCTCGGATGCGTCGGTGTCTGCAGTCCTTTCTCGTGCTGCACCGCACGGCGAAAAGCAGGGAGCGCTGCAGCAGTTCGCGAGACAGGTCATGAAGCTGCTGCACCTGATGGAGCCTGCGGATAGCTGCCACTTGCGGCATGAGCAGCAGCAGCTACAGCAGCAATTAGAGCGGCACATGCCGTTGCTGCTGCAGCAGCAGGAGCAAAACGTGTTGCGGCTGCTTGAGTACTGTGCAGCCTTCTCCTTTTGTTTCTCCCAAGCGTGCCTGGGTAGAGGCAGCGCCTCTTCAGAGGCTTCGCAGGCAACCGAAGCCGCTGGAGTCGTCATGAGGCAGTCCGAACTACCCTCGCTGCTGCTGCAAAATGCGGCAAAAGAAGTGCTAAGGCACTTCAAATGGGCAGCAGCAACAGTGGGAACTCCCGCCGCTGCAAATGCAGCCTTGGCTGCTGCTCGACTCTTTGTTCGGGGGATTTCCTGTAGTTTTGGACTGCCTGCGCAGCAGCCGCATTTGCTCTTCAATGTGTTGCAGTTCTCGATGCAGCAGCAACCGTTACAGCAGCAACCGTTACAGCAGAAGAAGCAGCTGCTGCTTTCTTCCTCGCAGCCGCACGGGGAGGAAGCCTTGCGAGAAAATGCAGATGCGCCAAAACAGCAGCAGCACGCTGGGGTCCTGCTAGCAGCCGCGCTCCCCGAGGTGTATATACAGCGCAACTGCATCTGCCGCCTGCCCATTACGGATGCGCTGTACTTCAAGGTTGCGAGACAGCAACGCAGCAGCAGCAGCAGCAAGACGACAAGCAGTGAAGCAAACCCCACCAGCAGCAGCAAGACGACAAGCAATGAAGCAAACCCCACAAGCAGCAGCAAGACGACAAGCAATGAAGCAAACCCCACCAGCAGCAGCAAGACGACAAGCAATGAAGCAAACACAACCAGCAGCAGCAAGACGACAAGCAATGAAGCAAACCCCACAAGCAGCAGCAAGACGACAAGCAATGAAGCAAACCCCACCAGCAGCATCCCCGTCCCACATACTGCCAGATTGATATGCTGCGATACTGTCGGGGAGATTTCGGTGTTGCGCGTGTCTGTATGTCGCTTTCGAGGTCTGCGGGCAAAGCAGCAGTACGTGAGGCGTGGGGAGGGGGCAGCCTGGAGCACTGCGCAGGAGACGCCGAATCAAGCAGACACACTAGCGTCATGTGGCATCTGGTTCCCCCGACTTCCTTCTTTGAACCTCGATCAGTCAGAAGTAGAGCGCGCAGCGTCGATAGAAGGAGACGCTGCGCTGGCAGAAGGCGATGGTGGTGGCTGCAGCTGCAGCTGCTGCTGCAGCAGCTACAGCGTGGAGTTGGAGAGGAGCTTTTTTGCTTCTCGCAGCAGCAGCAGCAGCAACCTCTCTGTACACTCTAACGGTTCATATTTGCTATTGGCCTCGAGAGACTCACACTTTGCACTGTATGGAATTCGCTCCGATTGCATGCCGTGCGGCAGCAACTCCAGCAGCAGCTTAGCCACCGCAAGGGTGACGACTCCCCTCTTAGGACTGGCGCGTCCGCCTGGGGCTGCCGCTACTACGCTGCTGCAGCAGCAGCATGCAGCAGCAGCAGGAGTGCAGCCGCTGCTGCTGTCTGCTGCACCCCTGCTTCCCTCCGTGCCTCTCCCTCCCTCAGTCCCCCCCTACCTCGCAGTCCCCCCAGTACCCTCCTCTCAGCTCAGGCTCCAGCGCAGCTTCCACCAGCAGCTGCAGCAGCAACAGCATGCAGCCGCAGCGCCAGGCGCTGCTGCTGTAGCGTGGGACGTGTCCATCGAATTCAGCGACTGGAATTCCGAGCCGGAGGAATCCGGAGAAACACAACTCGCCGAAGAGGACTAACCGGCCACCTCCGAACCCGTGGCAACACGAATATACAAAAGCAGCTCCCTCAACACTACCGTTCTATGCAGCCCTTTTCTGCACTGATTGCATGCAGACGGGGCACCTCTTTCTGCGTGGTACTACGGCCCAAGAGGCAGTCGCAGGACCCCTAACGATTGCGGCAGCAGTATCTGTACCGACCATTGAGAGCGCCTCCAGGCATGCCTCGCAAGCTCTCACCTCCGGAGCAGCGTCACTCTGAAATGAGCCTATGTGAATCCTAATGGTTTCTGTCTTTGCGGTGCGGGGGGGCTCCGAGAAAGTGGGGCAGGCGCAACTGCGTAGGGTGCCGCCCTTCTCCCCCCACAGCGAGGAGCCGGCTGCTGCTCACTACACAGCTCCGGCGTTACAAAATTCCAACTAGAAGCTTTAAGGAGCTCACTGTACAATGGCACGCGAACCTAGGGTTGCAAGCTCGCCTCTCAGGGCGCTCACCCTGTCCAGAGCAGAAGCAGGCTATGGCGGGGGCCAGACTGTGCACAGAATACATGGGTACTTACGGTCCTTCAACCTAAGCATTTGCCCTTTTGTCGCCCCTAAAGAGGCAGTTTTTTTGAAAGATCCCTTGCTTTTTTCAGCAGCAAAGACTCTTCCCCCCTTGCGCACCGCCATTCCCTCCGCCGAGGTTTACCACCTAGGGTGAGGTCTTGGGTGTAGGAGCGAGCTGCAGAACGGCTAAAATCCCTAGCGCGTGTGCAATCTACGAGTCCAGGGAACTTCCTCCGTATCCAATGCGTACTAATTCATGTTTCCATGCGGATACACATATATGTATACACAAATGTGTGGCCTTTTGCTGCCAAATTTCTGGGCATAGACATGCTTCTCTCGGACACACCTTATGCGCTCAGCAGTCTTGAAGAAAAAGAAAAGAGGGTTTTGGGGTTTGAAAGGCAGACTCACTCCCACAGGTTCCTTCTGGGGGCTCATGAGGAGGGGGGGAGCGCCACCCCTGTTGGGGGGGCCCCGTAGGCAGGGGGGGCCCCAGTGACCTCCGCTGCGTGCTTCTGTATTTTAAATTGCGACTTCTTTTAATCAAATGTAATAGCTCTTGTTCTGCGTTTTTATATGGCTAGAAGACACGTAGGGTGCATAGGCGGGGCCCTTCTGCCCCCCGTTCCCCCCCCCGGCCCGCCTGCCCGCCAAGGAGGATGAATCCCTCTACTTGGTCCTCTGTTGTTTTTCTTGATGTCTTACCCTCCCGCCACCTAATATTTAATTTCATCGACTTTCACAAGTTAAAATAGGCCGGGGTGGTCGCCGGCGCAAGCATTTTCCCCATTCTAGCGTCGGCTTCAAGGGCCTCAGTTCTGCTCGTGTCCATCGGTGCCTGCTGCAGGTGCTCCTCCTGCTGCTGCCTTCGCTCTTGCTGGCGCGATTGCACCTTCTGGAAGACTTTGGCAGCTGCTGTCTGGTTCTGCCGGCAGCGAGCTCTTCACAGGAGGCGCAGGGGCAGTAGAGGTCGAAGCCGCCACGAAAAAAGCGCGCTAACGGCCCTCCTCCCCCCCCTCCACCATGTCTAATTGCTTGAAGAGTTCCTTTAACACTTCACCGGGTGTCTCCTGCTTCTCACAGCTCTCGCTTCCCCCCAGCCCGAGAGACGGGATTCCTTCCTTGGAGAGTTCGAGTCAAGGGGGAGGGGGGCCGTGTGCTTGGAATACCCCCCCCTTGACAGCCATTCCGAATACTTTGGCGTGGGAAGAGCCGTTCGAGCTCGGTTCCGTTTCTCCGACGGACGAGGCGGAGCGCTTGGTCCCTCCCGCCGTCGCCTTCGCAGAACTTAAGGGGCTGCTAGCCGAAAACTGCGAGAAAGGAGCCAAATCGTTAGTGCAGGGAGTGCCTTCCCGCGACTGTGGGGAGCAGAGCAGACACCGTGCGGCTATAGCGTTTCGCTCAAGAGGTCTTGCCGCTGCTGCTGCCTCCCTTGCTGCGTCTGCCAAATCAAGGGCAGCACCCGCAGCAGCAACGGCAGCAGACTCCAGAGATGCAAGCCGAGGCAGTGTCTCTTCTGCCTCAGCGTCAGCGCGCAGCGCCTTTTGGCTGCGACCCTTCGAGCTTGAACTCCTCGTCAAGCTGAGGCATCGCGCGAATGCGGCTTCAGCAACGCAAATCGAAGAAGCAGCTGCAGCTGCAGCTGCTGCCTTCCAGAGGCAGAAATTCGGCTGCCTTGCTCAAGATGGTGCTTCTTCTCCGTCTTGCGATGAAGGCGTAATGACTCCGCCTGTTGCCGGCAGAGACGGTGCCAAAGGACCTCTTGAAGAACAGCGCGATTCTGTTGTTTCAGACGCCGCATCAGCCATGAAGAACCCCCGTCTTTGCCCTTTTGGCCCTTTGTTTGTTGCTGCAGCCAGCGGTGCAAAGGAAGACTCCTTCGAAGAGGCCCCTCACTCTCTACAAGAGCCGGAACGTCAGTGTCTACCGAGCAAATCTCATACCTTCGACGCCTGGAGCGAAGGCAACCAGAGCCAAGAGGGCGCTGTGCGCTTCGCTTGGCATCCCTCTTCCTGCGCAGAGGCAAAGGCTAAGACGCCTTCCAGCTCCCAAGCAGCCCCCTCTAGGACTGAAGCGCTGCTCCAGCAGGAAGAGATCGATAATCAGCAGAAAGAGATCGATCTTCAGCAGAAAGAGATCGATCTTCAGCAGGAAGAGATCGATCATCAGCAGGAAGGGATCGATCTTCAGCAGGAAGGGATCGATCATCAGCAGGAAGAGATCGATCATCAGCAGGAAGGGATCGCTCCTTGTTCAGTGACGGCAGCAGCGCGCGCGTCTGCGGCAGGCGCTTTAATCGCCATTCAGAAAGTAGTGGCAGAAGTAGACGAAGAGGAAGAGGAAGAAGAAGAAGTCGTGCTGCTGCCGCCAACGCAGAGGACTCAACAACACCACGAGCCGCCTCCATCGGCAGCAGCCGCCTCAACAACAGTGTCTAGTGCTCCTGAAAAATCATCTTTTCACCGCCTCTCACAAGGCGCCTCCGGCACACACTTGTACACCCCCCCCCATTCACTGCCAAACACAACAGCAGCCTCACCGCAAGCCCTCCTGTCCGTCGTGGCTGCTGCAACACACCAGCCTTTTCCGAGGATTTCTCCTTCTCGCGAGCCTGCTGAGCGCCCCTCTGCTGCAGAGATGCTGCCTCCTGCTGTGCCTCTGGAGCAGCTGCCGTCGAGTGCTCCAGAAGAGAAGTCTACGAGAGCCTGCCCCTCACCACTCCCTGGCCTCAAGGAGTATTCTGAGCATCCTTTTTTTCAATACCAGGAAGAGGGAAGCGCAGTTGCCTCCGCAGAAGCCGCCAGACAGGCTGTGAAGCACGCTGCAGCTGCGCTGCCACAGTTCGAAGGGGGACCCTTTCCCCCTCCTCGCCTCTCTCCAAGTCGCTTCGACGAACCCTCAACGCCGCAACGGCCACTGGAGGTGCTCAACTCCGCAGCAGGTACAGCAGCAGCAGCAGGAGGCGTAGGAGGAGGAGTCGGAGGAGGAGTAGGAGGAGGAGCTGCAGCAGGTGCAGCAGCAGGAGTAGGAGTAAGAGGAGACGGTACTGAGCTATTTGGTTCTGTGGGTGTAGCCTCTCCATACTTGACTCCCCCACGACCCCCCGCGAGGCTCCCCTGTGCTCCTGGGCTGCTTGAAAGCGCAGTTTTGGAGCTTTCCACGCCATTCTCTGGATCTGCAGCTTCCAGGCGAGGCACACTGAAGTCTTCTGCTCGACGGCCTGCTTCCTCTCTAAGTCGTACCATAATAGAAGCAACCGCCAGACGGTTTAACCCCCTCCCGTTTGGGCGCCCTCTGACAACTCCAAAAAAGCAATCGGCGTGGTCAGGTGCTGCGAGTCCACCGGAGAATAAGAGGGGCGTTGGTGGCTCTCAGGCGCTAGAGAACTGTGCAGTGCGTTACAGTGGCACTAGCAGCATGGCTAGCAGCAACACGAGCAGCAGCATAGCTAGCAGCAACACGAGCAGCAGCATAGCTAGCAGCAGCATAGCTAGCAGCAGCGCTAGTACCGCCGACCAGGTTGACTGGGCAGAGGCGTTTGCTGCTGGGGGGAGGCGGTGCCAGGAAGGAGGTTTCGAAAGGCGAGGGCGTCTTAAGCAGGAGAGCGATTGCCAGTCATTAGAACAGCCCCTCCACCATCCTCAGCGCCGACGGGAGCGTTTGCTGCAGCGGCTGCAAGGCTCTGCTAGCTCGACAGCGCCAGACGGCAGGGTGGAGGAGGGCGTCTGCAATCAGAGGCCTCACAATGCGGGAGGCTTCTCGGCGGATGTGCAGGAAGTGCCAGCAAGCGAAAGAGTCTCTGTTTGCGATGCTGCCGCGGCATGTGCGAGTGCAGGGGGCAGCACCGCTGGCGAACGCTTGCTCAGAGTTGCCTTCTCTCCGTATCAGGTGCAGCAACTGCTGCGAAGGGGGGCCTATGGATTTCATCTTGAAGGCCTTCTGTGGATGCTTGAGAGGGAGGGGCGGCTGCTTCCGTGTGAGAAGGAGGCTTCTTCTCGCCACCACGAAGATATCGACTCCTTTTTCTTCCCAGGAGATCTTTCTAGGGGGGCGTACTTTGCCAGAGGGGGGCTTCTTGCAGATGACGGCGGCCTGTGCATCCGCATGCAGCCAGTCGCGCTCATCGCAGCTACACTTCCAACGGGGGATCTGGAATTTTCGAGAGAAGTTTCGGGTGCCGGAAACTGTTGCGAAAGAGGCGCTGACCTTAGGAGCGAGAGAGACGACTTGGAGGAAGGCGAAGAAGTGCTGGCATCGCTGGTTCTGACTCCGGCCAGTATTCTTCCGCAGTGGGAAGCCGAGATACACCGCCTCTGTGGCATGAAGCTGCGCGTCTTGAATATGCAGCGGCACCTGAGAGAAACGGGTGCGTCAAAGTACCACACCGCCGTTGTTACACTTAGGGGGCTTAGGCAGTAGGTCATCTGCGGTTGGCTCTGCGTGTAAGTATGACTGCGGAGTAGTAGGGTAGACGCAGGAGGAGGGAAGTCTCAGCCGCAGCCTCCACGCCCGACAGCTGCCGCACGCCTTGGCCCTCTGCTGACGCTGTGTGTGCCTCCGCCCGCTGGTTTGCTGCATGTGTCTCCAGGGTGCCCCCTAATAACACCCTCCGTGCTCCAGGGAGCTCATGTGGTGCTAGTCTCCTATGAGGCGCTTGAAGACGTGGGGTGTCTGTGCAAGCGGCCACCTTATGACCAAAGAGCGCCTCGAAGGCAACGCCAAGAGGCCTGGCAGAGCCGGCAGCGATCTCGCACGCAGCTGCCTTCCCAGGATCTGTGCATGCAACACGCTGCTGGAGAAGGAGAGGCGGATCTGTCCAGGGGTGATGGCCTTTTTATGCCAAGTTGCACACCGTTCGACGCGGAGCTCGGAGGGGGCTCAGAGGATGTGGAGGAACGTCGCATTGCGACTCCCGGAAAGCCGCAATGCTTCGCCGCGAGAAAAAAGCATCGAGACGTTGACAGCCCCCCAAAACTCCCCTCTCTGCCGTCTTCGCCCTCTCCCTTCTACAGGAAGCTGCCCATGCTTCCCAGCACGCCAGAGAGCCAAACCTCCAAACGTCGGAGAGGCGGATCAGCCAAGGGGAAGTGCAGCACTCCCAAGACAGCCAGCCAGAGTCATGTGTCCCTTTGGGGCCCTCAGAGGCCTCGCTGCTCATGCATGCAATGTTTTCTGCTGGCGCGCAAGTGGCATAGGCTCGTGCTAGATGAGGTTCACCTGCTTCTCGGCAGGGAAAAACTCGCCGACACCGTCAAGGCAATCGCTGCACCCTATCGTTGGGGTCTCACAACCGCCTTAGGGGAGGCACCGCCCTGGGAGCCGCCTCCGGCGAGGGGGAGCTCCTCCGATTTGCAAGAGCGGCATGGAGCGAGACTCTGGGAAGTAGGCCTTTTTGTTCAAGACCCTTCTGGCCTCTTGCAGCTAGTCGGCCTGAAGCAATCAGAGCGAGAGTTGCAAATGGAAGGCAGAGACAGGGAGGTGGTGCGCATTGAGGCGTGTTTTTGCGGAAGCACCGAGGCAGCTGCAACTTGTTGCGAAGAGGATACAAGTGGGGGGGGAGCAACGAGACAGAGAGCGTGGCGTGCTGTGCTGCGGCGAACACAAAGCGATTTAAGACAGAGGCAAGAAAGAGGCAAACTCCTGTGTCGTGACGCGGCAGCCCTCCTGCAACGCATGCAAATTCAGGTTCGCCTGATACAGCCGGTATTGCCAGATATATGTGTAACGTTCCAAATGTTGTCGTTCGCCTCTACGCATGAAATGGAAGTGTACCGGCGTTTGGAAGAAACGGCTGTTGCACAGCTGGCGACTAGACGGCAGAAAGTTTCTCTGCATCCTTTGGAATGGATCTTGCGCCTGCGACAGGCCGCTCTGCACTGTACACTTTTGGGAGACGTGGCCGACGTTTCTCAGCGCGCGGCGCTATGTTTGCGCAGTGATCTTTCAGAGAGTTCGGTTACAGCAGGAGTAGGGAGCCCTGAGAGGCGGAGGAAAAGGTTGTCGATTCGGTCCCCTGGGCACCCAATAGACGAGCAGTTCCAGATAGGAAAAGACACAACACACGAAGAATTTTTGTGTCTCGGCTTCCCGCAGGTGGCGGCAGAAGAGTCCGCAGCAGCGCACAGTACAAAGACGCAAGCGATTGTGGCCGCAGTGACAGACATACTACAGGAAAATTGTGCTGCCAAGATTGTGATCGCCTCTACGTTTCCTGCCTTTCTAGCGTTGCTGGAGCCACACTTGGCCCAGGTATTCAGAAGACTTGATCCCGCAGGTAGTGGCATCGGCAACAAAATACTGAGGATCACGGGGCATACAAGTATTGAGTGCAGCGCACATGCTATCCGCAAGTTCGTCACGGAGAGCCATGGTGCAGTGCTGCTAGTTCCAGCCTTCTCCTCTGCCTTGCATGGGGTCGATGGTCTCCAAGGAGCAGGTAAGTTAGTTAGGTTTCGAGTCCTTTTTTAACAGCATTTTAAACAGTCCTCTACACATCTGTAGCGCGAGTCATGTCTAAGTATGATGCAAGAAACTCTTCCTGTACCGAACCCTACGCTAGGTAGTGCAAAGGTTTCCTTTGATGCGAAATAACGGCTAGCTATCTGACCATAGTTGGCACGATGTTATCTGTGTCTTCGTTCAGGGCATCTGCTAGCATGCGAGCCCTTCATGAGTCCATGGCGACTCCGGCAGCTTGTAGGGCACTTGGCGCATATCCGACAGATGGAAAAGAAGTTATCAGTCCGGATTTTCTTTGTTAGAGACACCGTTGAGCACCGTATACTGCGCCTGAGACCCCCAATAGGATTCACGGACAGACCAAGCATCATTTCATGCGCAGGATCTGCGGCTGCTGATGAAAGCTTTCTGTGTCAGCAATCTGCGGAAAGCATTTTTGCACCCTTTGATGACACACATGCGCTTCTCGGAATAAACTCATAAGGTACACTTCGTTTTTGCATGTGCAACTGAGCTACACGTACACCATGCGATCACGAGCCACTAATTCGGTCATTGCGTCCACTGTTTTTCTGTTATATTCGCAAATATGAGTGTCCTATCCGGGCTACTACTTGAATGCGTCAGCTGTCAATGGATACCGACCATTGCTTTGAGTGGAATTCTGGGTTCCAAGAGCGTGACCAGTACAAGGCTCCTGAAAAGCCGGATGCGCATGGCCTTTGCTGGCGCAAAACGCAAATCGGCCTGGTGGCCTTTAAAACTCTCGAGGATGGTTCCAAAACGTGGATGCACTTTGATAGCAGGGAGAGAGGGACAGAAGTTTTTTTCAGTGAAACGACACGGGCTTTCTACGCAGACGGTGACATGACGGTTCCTGTGCCTCTCGTGAAACCGCTTCAAACGCTCGAGCACGGAATCGAGGAGCATCGGGAGCCCAATAAGACGGCACTCACCTCTCAGAACATCTGTATCACGAGCACTGCTACTTCCCGATTGGAGTCGATGCCCAAGAACTTTTCTCAGTATGCGTCACATACCGGTCCAGAGTTCAATCTGTCTAAAAGGAGTAATGCGTCGCCCACAATTGATACGGATTTACCCCTCGAAGAAGAAAGTTCAGTGGAGCTAGGGAGGAGTCGAGAAACCGCATCCGATTCGGCAGACACAGATCTTCCGGGGACGCCAAGGGTCTTGGAGAACTCTGCTTATGACGGTCATTTATCGTTTCCAAACACCGAAGAAGTAAATAATCAAAAACGTACTGAAAGAGGTGCATGCCTTTGCAGGAGCCCATGTATTTTCACATATTTCTCATGTTCTCATGGCGTTTGCATGCGTTCACCTTTTCCTATGACAGCGAAAAAGGTACTTTTACCGACAGTACCCCTGGCTTTCCAAAGCCCAGCAGGAGGCGTCGGCGAGCTGCTTTCCCTCTGGGGAAAAACAAACCCTAGAGAGGACATGACAGGAATGAACAACTTACACGTGCAACAAATGTTGGTGCGATTGCAGCAGGCAGGCGTCCCTGAGCGGCTTGAAAAGATTGCAGAAGAGGAGAAGGCGTACGAATTGGCCACCTATGACGCGAACAGTGGCTGTGCATGCATTTTGTATATTTTGAACAGGTTTTTGGCAGCGTTTGAATGCCAACTTACCGTCATCAACACAGAAATGGAACGCACGCAATCAACTGTAGCGCTGGCAGAGCAGGTATTAGTATTTTACTTTTTCGGCAACAGGAAAAACTTGTATTTTTGGGGTGTTAATTAGAAGCTGGAACAGTGCTATGAGATGCACAGGAAGATCGCAGAACTGGAGACTGACACTCTGACCTCTTGGTCTTTCACCGGAGTGATGCAGAATACCCTGAAACGAGCAGAGGCCTTCTTGAACTCGTGTTCCCCAAAGTGTTCAGAGAGCTAGGAAAATACGTTCGTTTATGTGCTTTTTGTACGCTGGCTTCCTTTTGGGCGACATGATCCGAAAGCTGAAAGGCCATAAACGCATTACTGGGGACTGCACAGGCCATTTGATGGACTCACACCACAGATCTCTCGGATCCCGGAAATCTTGAGAATATACTATCTCTTTCATGGGCATAATGAATCGCAGCAATAATGAATGTACTACCAGGCTGCGAAAATGCATCGATTCGCAATTGTGGGAACAGCGTGAAGAAGAACCCGCGTCCAGCAAAGCAGTTAAAAACAAATTTCCTATTTTTTGATTATTATTCTAAGCATTGAATTCACTTCATGCACGCTCTTCTGGGTCGCGAAATCACTCTTTGGACGTTAGATTGGACTGGCTTGACTTATGCAAATTAAGAATGCCTTCTTCGCATAGCTCTACGCAAAAATTACGTATTTCTTTATCAATTTTCCTGCTTTGTTGCGCATATGTCCGTTAAAACGTATGTAAAGGTGTCAGGCCAGGTTTTCCATAGGTGGCGGCTTGGCAATATAAGAGGAAGGGTGTCAAATAACAAGCATGGGCGCTTTGAAAGCCCTGTAACCGCAAAAGCCTGTATATACTATATGCATATTGAAAAAAGCGTTAGATTTTTGGGTAAACTAACAGCAATAATTTGGTTTAGCTTGGTTAATGACCCACACGCCCGTGCATAAGAGGAACACCGCCGCAAAATCCTGAAGGACTCCATCTCCAAAACAGAAATTAGCACACTGGTAGCAAGAATAAATCAGCTGCGTTACGTGAAAAGAAAACCTAGGAGTGCATTGGGGAAAATCAGAAAGCTCATCCAATCGGATCGGCTGTCAGCTAGCAGAGGCGCTCTTCTGCCTCGATGAGCACAGCAAACAAGGACCAAAATAAGAAATTTCAAAAAAATGCTCGTGTCCTTTACTTTTATTATAAGCAGAATCTACGATTTTTGCTAAATCTTCATCTGAATTCCCTTCTCCCGTGTATCATCGCTTCTACCACCAAACTCCCGTCGGCAGTGGTTAATTCAAACGAAGTCCGGTTTGTTCGTGCACTCTTCCACTTTTGTTGTTAACAAAACACCTAGGTACTTAACACATCTTTATTTTTGAGCAGGGTTTCTTGGTGGCTTGAATTCGAACGCCTCCAGCCTGTATTTGCAAGAATTCTGGAGGCACTCCCTCCTGGTGAAAAGTGCATTCCAAACAACCGTTCAAAAGCCTAAACGCCCTCTTTACTTCTGCAGATGAAGCTCTGACTAGCTTCAGGCTTTTGCATATGACGAAGGAACTTTTTCAAAGAGTTCAATCTTCATTCCAACATGATGGAATCAAGAGTAATACCAACGCCGAGGGAGCATGCTCACACTATCTACCCCCATGGCCATACTCGCCGGGTGCCCCATGAGGCAGCTTGCACGTAAGAAAGAAATAAGTGCCTTCAAACCCTTAAGTCGCTCCACAAAAAGTGCCTGACGCAATGGGAATATTCCTCACTACGAGGCACAGTCTCCCTTTTCCCTTCTCCCACGTGCTGTTTACCCTCTGTGTCCTCCGATCTGCAGTATATGTGAGCTTCCAGGGGCCTTGATAGGCTCCTGTGGCAACTCAATATGCCCCTCTGGAGGCGGAAATGTGGATGAAGCTGCAGTGAGCTTTTCTGACTCCCTCTCACGCCGTGCAATGTGCTTACAGACAGTGGCTGTAAAACCATCAACGAAATTCCACTGAAACCTTCGAATATGCCAGTATATCACGCTGGCTTGCTAAGTTAGCAAATCTAACACAGTAATTGGTTTTGTCTTGTGTGCTTAGGCTGACCATCTGGCAACCCGCGTAAGGTTTGCGTCAGGCGAGGTTGCTTCGGAGACTCCTATGAGCATGCACGGTGCACCTACAGAAGTTCCCGGTAGTAATGCATCCAAGCAACCACAAATGCAGTTGGAGGTGCATGAGTCACCCGTTAGGGGCCCAGATCAAGACGCGCAGCCAGCGGCCTCCGGAGCGCAGAGCCCCATACACGTGACCTTTTTATTCTCTCCGGAACAGAGTTCACGAGAGCCTTCTGGCGTGTATGAGGCTTCAGAGCCGCTTGTACAGCCGGCGGCGCAAGCTGTCCAGACAGAGGCTCCAAAAGATAGTGGTCACCAAACTGTACCTCAGCCGGTAGCCTGTCCTATGCCCTGCTGGACCCTCGTGAGTCGACGCTGTCTGTTTCACACTAGGCTGCACACCGAACGCCTGACTGCCCATAGGCAGCAGCGTCTGCGCAGCCTTTGTAGTTTCCTAAAAGCAGGCACACTATGATTATTCCCGCTGGTTTACTAGTGGCTGCTCTGTGGAACCCTCTTTGTTGCAGCGCTGCTGCGAGGGCCCCGTCGAGCCGGAACCCGAAGGGCCCCCTCCCAATCTGGCAGAGCAGGATATCACTCGGGCACCTGATTCAGAGCCAGTACAGATTGGGCCGCCTCTAGAAAGAGGCGCTCAAGGCTGGAACGCCGTGAGCCAGCGCCAGCTGAAAATTCAGGAACTACAGTGCACAGAATGGCTGAAACTGACTGTTTGCTAGCTCGTTCAGCATATATTGTATCCTTGTGCGTTTACTGGCGTGTACGCTGTCCACGTGCCGCTGCGGTGCTTTCGCTGGCTCAGGTCTGTCGTGGGAGCCCAACTGAGCCGGGATATGGAGTTATCTCCCCTCCAATAGAGGCTCCCTCTGTACCGCCTGATGCTTCTGCTGAGACTAAGCAGTTAAGCCCGCGTGCAGCCCCAGGCGAGGCTGCAGTCGTTTGTGGCCCTACTGAGCATTCAAAGCCGAAGGAACAACCACAAGTTGTGTATATAGATCATCATCCAGAACCATTTGTGAAGCTTTACTTTGGAGACGACGGTGCTGAGGAAATCCCGGAAGACTGGAGAGGTTTGTCGATATATTAGCAGGCCCCATAATATCAATGATTTAGGGTTCAAGTTTCAGGTTAAAAGGTGGTGTGCAGATACTGCGTATGCTCAGACTTCGGACTGGCCAGTACCGCAGAAGTGCTCTTTGCAATTGGTATGATCTAGCCTCTTAATCTAAAGACCCTAAAATATTCGTAGCATACCGTGCCTATCCAGTTAACCTGCCCACCCTGCGCATTTGCTAGTATTTTCGAAAGTGATGGCCCATTCTTCTTGCGAGAAAATTGAATCCAAAGGGTCTCCGTGGTGTGGTTTGCCTGTTGTAGGATCTGCTGTTGGGGTGGTGGTCACCGGCGGTGCAGTTGTTGTTGGCACTGCTTTGCTGACTGCCGGACTGACAGTGGGAATCACAGCACAGGAGCTCTACAAGAGGATCACCAACAACTACAACATATAAATAAAAGGGCTTGTATGTACTTCTTTCAGCGTGGGGAGAGAAATACATAGTCTCTCACCCCTCCACACCCTGTTTCAATCCTCTCTCTTCCGTTTCAAACAACACGCTTAGCCTGACGTCAGGTGGTTTTATTGTCGCTTCTCAAGTAGACGAGATAGGATTTCATCGTACTGAACAAATTTCTCACGCATTCATGGAGCCAGAGACCCATCCCTTGCTCCACGCGAACTAGAGCCTTCCGAAAATTGGCTAAAGCACACTACACGCCAAACCAAACGCTGGTCTGTAGCTTAACGCACTGTATGGGAACCATTACCTGACGCGAGACGAAAAGAGCTACTTTAAAGATTGTTTATCCCTGCTGGGCAAATTACTCTGACACGTGTTCCCCTCAGCCGTTAAGTGTGCTACAGCACACGGTCCCCAAATGGGTAAATGCCACCTGAGCTAGTTTATAAGGGGCGTCCGGAGAGTGGCGCTTCAAGGGTCTAAAGAAGCTTCATAGAGAAAGCAGCAACAAGGAACAGATAGCTGCTTCCTCCTGCAGCCTTAAGAGCGTTCATGCAGGTAGGATAAGACTTAAGGGGGCATGAAGGGCCATTGCTATGATTGCTCTGCTGCTTTTACGTTTTCTTTGATGCGCCATGTACGACATTGCTTTCAGCATGTTTCCACGGTCGCTGTTGGCCTTAATTCGTTCAACGCTTTGTGTGTGCCTCCACTAATCTTTTCTGGGGGAATTCACTGGCGGTCCCACGGATATTCCTGTATCGCATCAATGCAAGAGAAAGACATACAGTTGGTCTGACAGCAGTTATGTGCTAAAATTTGAGTGCACAGCTGCACTGCCTCTGGTGGTTCTGCTATACTGCTAACCTATTTAGCGCAACACCTGGGCAGCTTTGAGTGTCTTTGAGCTCTTCTAGCGTTAGGCGAGAATTTCAGTTTTCCTCTTTACCTCCGTGATAGCCGAGCTTCTTGAGAGTTCTGTAAGTGACAGACAAGTGGCCTATATTTACAATGGGATCAAGAACGATTTGTTCTCGGGTGACGAAGTCCCGACCGTCCAAAACGTAAGCTGCACATACACCCCCAGAACGCCTAACATTGCGGTGGAGGAGAAGAGCTGAAAGAAGACACACCTAGTAATTGAGGAAAGCAGAAAACCCTTGGTAGCGGCAGTTTGTGTTTCTCTAGTCTAGTTTGTGTCCTTCCTTTGAACCCACCAGCGTGTTTCAGCTTTCCTTGCAGTTCCCTGGCTGCAGGTAACAGCGCACGCAATCATATCCATTTGAATAATGTGCCGCTACTCGATCTTTAATTTTCAAATGGCAGGCCCTTTAGAAATGTTATAGGCGCTGTAGGTTAAGGCAGATAACAATTAAATGAACTCATCTTATACGCGTTTGTGGATGAATAAGAACGACCAGCATTTTAAGCATGCAAGGATGTGCCACAGGGTGTTGACACTTGCAGCTTACGAATTTCAATGGAGCTGAAATAAGATGCTGCAAACGTACACAAAGACGAAGGCACTGAGAGGAATGTTGCACAGAGGGCCTAAGCTGTGATAGCTTGCTTCTATTATTTTTTCTTCTACCCAACAACGAAACGACTTGAGCAGCCGCAGAAAGCCAGTCACTGAGTATGGTTAAACCACCAGATCTGCATCATCGTTGAAGTAAAACCTCTCTACTCTGACTCACCAGGATGAGTGAAAAGACCGCAGTTAAATTCGCGAGCTGCATCACAGCGCACCGGACCGGAGGCAACAAGAAAAAATGCATTGTCCAAATGACGAGTACTAGATAGTGTTTTCGATGCATCACTAGCTAGATAAGAAAAGCATTCTTGTACATGTGTATTTTAAAGAGAGAGGAGGAGCGTTATATGCCCAGTTGTAGTTCTTACTTTCCGCAAAAAGGTAGTGCAACTTCGGGTCTATGGAAGGTCTGAGCTCTGCAAAAAGCAATAGATACGGCAGAAATGGCACTGAACATCTGTGGTTCAACGAAAATTCAAGCATGCGTAGATCAAAACAATTAGAGGCAATATGCAGACTGGGACAATTGCAGCTGATACAGAAAGACTAGTATCACTATTCTGCAGTGCCAATATATCAGCGTCCCATTCAAGGTTTCTGACTCCACTCGCCACCTTTCAAACTTGCGCTCATTCACTATTTTCGCCATACTCTTAGCTATCGAAGCTCTGGCAGCGATTGGGTTTGATGGAGAAATAAACGCCAATTCGCTCGTTACAATTTCACGCAAGATGTGAGTGCCGGACCATTGCGCGCCTGCAAAACGTTGGAATACGAAGGGGCATGAAGGGAAGAGAGGCTCTGAGAGGCGAGACGGCTAGCAAGCCAAGCAGATCATGTTAGAGCTGTTCCCCGGGTCAATTTCATGCAAATGGAGGAAGCGAGGCGTACCAATTGCGGCCATGGATATCATCGTCTGCCTCTCTTTAGTCTTTTCCTCATCAATAAAAGTATTCATAAAGGGGCATGAGATGTCAAGCTGGGCACCATTTTTTGCAAGTGTTCCTTTTATCGTTTGATTCACTTCACTGATTTTCGCCACCTGCAATGTAGCAAAAAGAGCATTCAAGTACGCTTTGACGCTCTCAGGCGTCTCTTTAACCAAGTCCTTCCTGATTATCTCGGTCAGGTAGCCTGAAGAGAGTGCAAGCGAGCGATGACAGATAAATGCTAAATATTCATCATCGAACTCGCGGAAAGAGTCTTTATGAAGGTCGAATGGAATGTTGATGAACACCTTTCAGTAGTATTGAGACTATACCAGGTGTATTCTCTTAGTAATCAAGCATATACTGCAGCAGGATAAGAGGATTGATTGTGTTATTCCAGTAAGAGCAATGAGATAGACTGACGCTGAATGCCAATGCAGTGAAAGCGAACAGAAGCCTCTGTTTGCATGAAGACGGCCCCAGTCAGCACACGAGCACCCTGAGCAATAATACACAAAATTTGGCTATCCAATACTCCCGGCTGCTACCATGCAGCTATCCTCTTTTATTAGTCTTTCATCATCTTCTTCTTGTGCAGCGGGTCTCCTGAACTGAGTAATGCGTCAAGATTACAATCAAAAATATGCTTTGCCACGGGGACATGAGCACCAGTACTATGTGGAATAAGAATTGAGAGGGGCTGAGTATCTTGCTTCATGGGCTGGCTTGATCTCCACATTACAGCCACGATATGAGTACCATCCTTCATGTGCTGATTGTTTCGAAGCCCTGTGTCAATCTATACCTTGTGGACATTTTTCGTTGCTAGTAATGTGTTCGCCAGGTCCACTGCCATGCGTATAACATCTACTGGGTCTTCTGCTCCTGCTGACAACTCAATAAATAAATCCTCCAAGTGCTGTCGAGTCAGATGCACCTGACCTCTCTTTGACAGAGCTGAAACTGCTCCATTAAGCTGAAGCTCAAAGTTTCCCAAGTAAGACACACGCCCAAAGTCAACAGATCCTGAAAAGGGCAATATTGCACATGGTTCAACTGGTGTAATCAAGTTCTCTACTTGAGGCTCACTATCACATATGAGTGCTCTGAGCAGGAAGCGAGCCTTATTTTCTTGATATCACTACTCAATCAGGGGTTTTATGTTTTAGAGAGAAACACTGCACGCACTGACGCCGAGTAGCTTGTCGGCCACCTCCATTACTAGATCAACAGCGTATCCAATGTGGCCTTTTTCTGTAAGAAAAATTCAGACAGAGCAATGGACCTCAGGTAAGGCCACACATATGGATTTATGTGTGCTTCAATGTGTTCGGGTGTCAGGCTTTGCTAAGAAAGAAGCAAACAGCATGTTCCGCCTCACCGTGTAGTAGGGCCGCCAGGAGGAACGTTTTCCTGGCAGCAGATATTTGTCTATTATTAAACGAAAATTCTTGTGCGTGCCTTTGTGACCAGAGGGCAAGCATTCCTCCCGTCATAAGCTTGAGGGAAAATGGTGCGACCACGTTCGGCGCGAGAAACGTCTTCCTAAACTCAGTCGCTAGGCTGTAAATTACCTCTAGAGCCCCCCGGTAGGACCCGAGACTGACGACCCATGCGTGCTGCATGAGTCTTTCAAGGTCTGGCCACGTTGAGGGCTTTCGAGCTATGCGATGCTTCTTTCCCATCAGACGCTTCACCAAAGCGACACCAACATGAACTGCTGATGCCCCTATGCGCTTGAAGATTCCCACCTTGTTGTTATATTCTTCTATAATCGAGTGCAAAACGCCCGCTAAACAGCACACAAATCGTTTTAATCGAAATGGAACACTTTATTTGTCAAAGCAAAACCGGGCGAGTTCGTGGGTAATTCCTACAGGTTTCCTCAACTCTCTCATGTGCCCATTGAATTGGTATGCATCTCAGGCGTATTCTCTGTAGATAGATTAGCTGCTACAATATGGATAATAGAAAGGAGCTGAGGGCATTGTTTTAGTATTCCACCAAGTAATACTCCTAATTGTGTATTATTCCCATGAAGGGCTGGGATTTGCCGCACCTGCTTGCATACAGGCTGACGTTAGCGGCGCATAGATATTGGGGAGGCCCCACATTGGATTTGACTGTAGCAATGCCAGAAGAACAGATCCAAGTTCATCTCCACCTCTTCTCCAGCTCTCTACTTCATTCGCGAAGGCCTGGCTGCCTGCATGCAACTCTCTTGCCCGAGTCCATAACGTCTGGCAGAGGAGGTACGCATTGGGAGTTGCCTTGTCGCTCTGGCGGCCTGTACCAACATACTGCACGGATGCCTCATACGTCTGGAGAGCTCTCAAGGCTAGTAGGCCTCTGCCTAGGTGGTTCGTTTCCTTGACGAAAGCGTCAAGTGTCCATGGCTCTTGGGGATTTCCCTTCTTTGGCAAATGTAAAAGTGACCAAGGACCTTGCTTACTGCCTCTAGCCTTCTGAAAAAGCACAGCCACTTAGTCCAGTTGAGGCGTTTGTTGAAGACTAAATGCAACCTTGTTGCACGCAGGGTCAAACGCCGAATGTACCCCACGAGTCTGAGGTCTGCAGGGTGTATGTATACTCAGCCCTTGCCGCATACCGGAAGGCTGGCAAGAAGTTGCAGATCCTCTGGTACATCGAATCGTGGATCATCGGGATCAACAGTCGATGACGTAAGCTGGGCTTCTTGTCTGCATATGACACTATTCCCCGCTGCTTTGCAAGCATCAGAGGACTGCAAAGCCACAACAGCTAGCAACCTCTCGAGCGATGCCTCCGCCAATTGGAGTAGCCGCTGGTGATGCAAACTGAAGAGGCGGGTCACTGCGAGACAAAACAGAGAATGGCCAACAGGAAGCAACGGAGAGCTCGGCAAAGCGCGAAAGTATGTGTACCTAGGAGTCACATCCAGTGTGATCGCAAAGGGCGGGCTGTAGTTGTTTGCGATGTTGTCAACACCACATAAACGAAGGCAAATTCCAGACCCCTTGCTTTAATTATGCTAGCTATTCGTATGCGTTGGTTGACAAAACCTGCATCAGGAAAAATCTGAGGATTACCGTCTACTAAGCGCGTGCCTCTAGTACTCTCGGGTCGATGTTGTATCATTTTGGAGAAAAGAGTATGGCACTGCTTGCCGCAGAAATTCATAAGGCCAAATGTGTCTTTTGAATTGCGCTTCAGGGGCAGCACACCTAAAACGAAAGGCAAGGTGAAGGGGGATGCAGAGTGGAAATAGCGTAAATTTGTCATTGCGTCACTGAACGCGGTTGGGTTATACTTAGGTAATAAAGCTCAAATGGTTTTCGCCTTACACACGAACTAATTAAGGGCAAGGTTGGGATGTACTAACCACGAAGAGCTTGCGCTGCGACTCCTTTAAGGATCCATACAGCGCTCACGATTGGAGAAGATGAGACCCAAATCCTCTCTGATGCACATGAATCGTATTCATACAGTAAAGGCGCACGAAAGTGCATGTATTGTGCCTTTATTCACTCCAGCAGATCAGGGTGAAAAGCGGTACGGGGAGAGTTTTGTGTACTAACAGTATATGTGCTGTCACTAACGTTTACTGATCCATTCCTCCACCATTTTCTGGACGCTAGGCTTTTCAATCCATGCCTTCAATTCGGTGTGGTACCGCGGTGTTGGCTCATTGCCTGCATGAACAAAAATGGTAAATCCCCGAAAACCGGTCTTATGGCTCCGGCCAATCTATCGGCAATCGTCAAAAGCAACTACTGGGGTGGCTGAGACGTGCCTGGGGGCTTGAGCAGAGAGTAAATGGAAGGCAGCAGGCGACAGCTTATTAGGGAGACCACTTATGCTTGGTCCTTCTACCAGATTTGGGTCGGAAGGCATTGGAGCTTTCCAAGTGTTTTGAGATGAATAGTTGTGCCACTGAAGGACAAGCCATCCATTGCATTGCACCGAAATAATCCAGGAGCTGACCATCCATTTGCATTTTTTGCTTAAGCGTGTCCACTGCATTGACACACAGGAGTAATGGGCCACAATAGCCTTGCTTGCAGTGGTATCGCTGTAAAATTAGCTGCATCAAAAGTGCGGGGGACGGACCTATGGCCAACTGACAGCCTAACTGGTAATTTAACTTACACAATTTGAGACGTTGCTCTGCCACTCGATCCCTATCTTCAGGCGATAGGCGAAATCCTGCACGCGAAAACGCCATAAAAACAGGATGGATTCTCAGGAAATAATAGCACTCCTTTGATGTGTGCTCACACGCCTTAAGGAAGGGGTGGGCAGTGGCACACATTGCCCTTCGCACCGTTATCTTCTACTTTAGGTGATTGCCAAGGCAGCGGGCCACAGACATGTGTGTATACGGTCTCTCCCGGCAGCGCAAACAGGAGTTTGTCTCTTTCCTCTTTCAACTCCCACAGCTCGCGTACTGAGAAACACAGAACCAAGCCAGTGCACTGGGTACGGATTTCAGCGGTTAAGCTTGCTACAGGGAAGTCCTGCAGCAGAAAGCGCTTAACGGGACAAAAGTCGTGTAATGGACTTGCACACTGTCTGGCTGCCTTTCTAACGCACATCGCACTACCACACTTTTTGCTCCAATCAGGCAAGAGGTGCTACACCAGCGTTTTTTGCGTATACATGTCGCACTTTGGGGAGTGGAAACGCGTTCTAGCACGTCCTGTGTGATAAACGTCTCCTTGACGCGGAAAAGAAGCCAGTTTGGAGCTTGATTCACGAGCGAGTCCAATGTCATCGACTCTTCGCTCTTCCGCAGTGCCGTGATGTTTTCTTGGACTGCAGCAAAGTACTAGCCATTGCTATTGCACTTAAATTCAACGACTTTAGCAGCCAGCAAGGTGCCAGTGTAATTGCTAACAAGCGTGCACAAAGGTGGTGTAGGGTGAGAGACAAACGTGCGTACTCACCCGTCCCCTCAGAAGCAAAGAATGACTCTGCATAAGCAAAACACACGACTGAACAGTGATGATAATCCAGGGATAGCTATAAGCCGTTCACATACTTCAATCAAGGCAGAAACTGTAGAGCGAGAGAAGGCAATACGTACCTATGACACTTGTTGAGAGAAAGGGATATGCGTCCACCAGATTATTGCTGTCTGTTCAAGCGAACGCAACCAGGTAAGCAGGCAAAACTGTTAGCCAGTGCTTATTCTCGAAAAGGGCGTGTGTGTATATGTGTAGGTCAGGCAGCCTCTACAAGTGCTCCTAAGAAGTCGTTCGCGTAACAGCATAAACAGGCACCCAAAAGCGATCACCAGCGTACCATCTCTGAGAATGCCCGTAGCAACGCCTATGTCCGGTGAGGTTGAAACGGATAGAATGAGGGGGATCGCATTTCCTGGGACAAAAAGCAATCAGACCCATCGTTTTTGCGCCCTCAAATCCCGAATTGTCTGCCCGTTCGAGGTTGAAAAGAACAATTATCTGGTCGGGCTTGCATGCACATACCGATGGAAGCACTTCTCCCAGACGGAGCGCTGGCCGCATAGCCAGGACCTTCCACTTGCGCATGCGCAAGTGTGGCATGGATGAGGCAGGATACCTTGCATACGACGGACAACAGGACTCCTGCGGAGATCATGTAAAGAGGCAGGTTATATGGCCAGCTCAGTACCTAGGAGAAAGAGCAATACCTCACAACGAACCCGGAGAAAAGGACGTTTTGAGGGATTACGCTGACACAGAAAGAGCACGAATAGATGTATTGGGAATGGCTATATCAGATCCTTGGGCTTTCTTTTTCAGTGTTCCTACCACCCTTACAGCAGGCGTGTCCCGAGGCCTGCTGGAAGGCTGAGTGTAGAGATGTACCCCGAAGTACGGCCTCTTGCTAGGTCAATCTTTATGCCTTCACTTACTGGCGCCGCAGCTGTAAAAATATGTTTTGGTCCTCCATTTATGGGGTTCTGTGTCCATAAAGTTTCCGTTGACCATGCTAAAGGACCTAGTAAACTTTTGGGCGAAAGCTAGCCCTCGAGAGAGAGAAAGTGCCGATATTCCGTCCAAAATTCACTTGGAAGAGGTCTAAGAGAAGAGATTCTAGCCAGAAGTTACAGGCGCGTGCATATGGAGGGCGAGCGTGAAATAACAGCGCGAGGTGATAGAGCTGCTCAGTGATACATAACAAGCTGCACACACAAAACTATCGATAGCATATAAAATCATGGCCATCAAAATAAGATCAATTTGGTGGTTCATGGGGGTACTGTGCTTCATTTCTTCATAGCACGACGCTAAAAGTGTCTTCGGGCCCGGGTAAGGGGTACACAGCAGACTAGTGACCGTCAGCCAAGAGGCAGCGCCCCCTTATCGAATGAAGTCTATGGAAATTGGAACTAGAAATTCACCTCTGACTTTTTATTTAAAATGCTTATTTTGTATAGGTGCCTGTATCAGTAAATTACTCCATTAGTCCCAAAGGATCGACGTGTGCAAATTGCGCCATGGCCGTTATTGACCAGGAACACGCGACTCCAAGCCTCCGCTTCATGCATAATTGAAGCTGTTAAATGGACGATTGATCTGAATTTGAGAGTACTGATCATGGTATTGCAGGCTTCCGCCCAGATCTGCGCTGCTTACAGATGCTAACACGTATTCCTCTTGATGCGCGCAGCAAAAGGCTTTTAATAATTTAAAGGGGCTCGTATATGTAAATAAGCTCGATAGTCAGGCCTTCCTTTACTTGGGAAAAGCATTGGTCAATGAAGACTTGTACAGTAAATGTCTTCAAGTTCCAAAAGGTTCACGCATCGACGTCACCTTGGAGCAAGGGACACAAGATCTGCAAGCATACGCGAGCAAATGTTTTGATCCACATCCAGCGGTCCTGCCTACAAATATGTCAAGCATAAAATAAACAAGTTAGCTCGTGCTACGCTGTGAATGGATTATGAACGGAAAATAATCCGAGAATGACTAGGAAAATGTAGCTCGCCAACGGTAAATGCAGATCCCTTTGTCCGCCTGCTCGTCTTTGAACCACGTAAAGACATTTACCCACACACTGGTATATGGCATAATATTAAGGGGGCATTGTATGTTTTAACATCACTGATTGATTTTAGGACTCTGATGCTCCATCGAAGGCTTCTGTAGAGAGACTGGAGCGAGCTTAGCTACACTTCGGCACTTTCTACGTTATTATTTCAATGTAAGAGTCAAAAAAAAATTGAATTAGTTTGTCTGTTGGCATGCCTTATATTCCAAGGAGGTATGTGAGCACGATGAAAGAAGGCCCAATGTTGTGTGTGTGTGAGCGCAAGATGCTGTGTGCAATTAGCTGGAAGTACTTGGAGTGATCAGAGGATAACGCTCTCGAGATCTAGAGTTGATCGGCCCGTGACCCTCCATCTATGGTCTCCACAGGAAGGCAAAATCAGACTCAGTAGAAGTCTTTCAGACAGCTCTTTAGTGATTTTCTAAAAAGAATCCCATCCGATTCATGCAGTCAACATTTTACTTATTTGTAATTCGATATGACTAGTGCACTAGAAATTGCCTTGGTGTAGGCTAGCCCAGCACATGTATGCTCCTATTATTAAGCATGCAACGTTTCCTCAAAAATCCGAAGCTGTATATGCATCAGGCGCCCGTGGATATACCGTACGGTGATGGCATACCACCACCAGCCAAGTTGAAAAGCCGTAGATCACTTCCCGCACTGCATACCAAACGCTACGATCGGCCAGAGCTCTGTGTACCCCGGCTCCTAGCCCAGATTGTGCCAGTCGCCCACCCGTGAAGCAATGTCTTTCGTTACCCTCCTTTTCTGGAGTTAGCCACTGCTGTAGCGCGTCAGCAAGCATAACTGCAATAAAAGAAGCATCATAGCATTTTGGCCTTATGTGCGAAAAGACCCTCATCGTCGTGCAATAAGGGATACTACAGTTACACCCGTTTAATGAGATTGGGGAGACTGCTAAGAGCCCTGGGGGAGTCATTTTGTGAGACTCACTGGGACGGGATCGGCTCTCTCTGTTTTGTTTTGGCAGTACGAACATTCGGCCCTGAAACTGCAGAAGCACAGCCTCGGCTTACACTCGGTTGTGCATACATATACAGATGAAGAAAAACAAGGGGGACTCTGCTCGGTGCTGCCTCAGTCCATTTGCACCTGCGCGGAGCGGGTCCTCGATGAGACATTTCTGAGCTGGTCGCGTTTTATCTAGAGTGGCACAAACGGGAGGCGTGCATCGCTTCTCATCCTGTGACTCTCTTCCGCGTCCCTCAGCTGATGCGGAGATGGCTCTGGCTTTCTAGCCAGGTGGTTCCGAGGAGTTGCCCCCGTACCTTGAAACGGAGACTGGAGGGGGCCTGGAGGCCTTCTTTTCCAACGCCTTTGTGGGTGGGAGTGCTCTTAGAGCGTTGAGACTCTCCAGCTTGCGCTCCTGCCAATCTGGATGAAGGAAAACGTTAAGGTGACTCTCCCTCCTGTCTTGAGAAACATTTTTCATATCCTTCTGCCCCGGTGACTTCGTCTCAGTCTTCAAAGACTCGACACATATCACGCTTCTTTGCGTGCCTATCTTACTGAGCGAGTACTTTTGTCTATCGGACCTCTTTGACAGCGCATTCTGTACACCTAGCCCCGCTATGGCGGGCATATACTGCTCCTTTTGAGAAGGCGAAGAGGTCCATCCGATCCTGCTGGCCCTCGGGAGGAGAACGTCGCTGCCCGCGAGTGTGGATCGCATCCTTGAATCTAGACCCTCCCGCATTATTTGGCGAAGACGTTTGCGTACGTCGAAATCATCATACTCGTGTTTTCCGCTACGCCCTATTTCGTCTTCTAAACTGCTTGGCAAACGAGAGTCCCTCTCACGGTCGCCAAAATCCGAATTACTATCTGACGAACTCCGGCTCAAGTCACTGCTCGAGCGCTGGCTGCTACTATCGCTGCTGTGACTGCTCCTCTTGGGAGAGGAAGAGGAACTGCTTGCCAGCTGCAGCACAATTTCCGGAAGCCTTTCTGATTGATTATTCCGTGGGGATCCGCTATCGGAGATGTCCTGCAAAAACTCTGTAGAGGCTCTCGGCTTCTCAGAGGCTTCTTGGTTAGCTGCCTTTTCCTTTGCCTTGTGTGAAGGCCCTTCTGCTCTTTTAGGATCCTCAGCAGACAAATGCCTTGATAAGAGGTTCTTGGAACCCGCCTTGAATAGAACAACAGGTGCGGGTGGTTTGTTCTCCTCTATAATAGGTATAAATTGTTCGTACAGATCTCGCCTCTGCTGTACTTCAGTAATATCGTCCTGGCTCCCTCGCGGTCCTAACGAGGCAGACAGCTCTACGGTACGCGAGAGGGCTTCGCTGGTCTTCTCTGTAAAGGGAACAAGACCGTTAGATCGTCGCCGGTTCCTCGCGCTTTCGGCCCTTCTCCTCTTCATCTGAAGAACCGACGAGAAAAGCACACCAAGACGGTGTTGGCGCCACGCATGCTGTATCAGTCGTGCGGCGGCTTGACGGTGTAGGAGCTCCAAGTGAGCCTCATGCTGCAACATCCACTCGTCTTTCTGCTTTTCTTCTGATCTACAGGGAATCGGCCTCATGGCTCTCTCTGTGGTGGATTTAGAAGCTGCCGTAGATGCCCCCACAAGACGTACGCTGGCGTGGGGGGATTGCGGGGAGAGAGGGCTCCCAGCCTTCGCAACCGGCTGCCCTGTCTGCTTTTCCCAAGTAGGGGTTCTAAACGCTCTCTGGTGACCTTGGCTTCCAGCTATCTCATCGACTAACCCACCGCTTTGTGGATCCTCCTTTGAAGCGCATGATGACTTAGGTATCACTTGTAACCCCGAGGCGCCCGGCCTAGGCACTGACCTGGATGCGTCGGGATATAATTCTGAGGAAGCTCCGTCCACAGAAAGCGGCATGGCGCGCATCTGCGAACGCGGAGCACCCTTTATGTTCAACTCCGTTTCGCGACGTAAATGCACCGTTTTATTGTCCACCACACTCACAGACCTTTCGACTAAATTCGACGCCAGCCGGTGGCTGCTTTCAGGGGCCTTTTTGCATTCCACGATCTCACACTTCGGTGTTTGCAACACCGGAGCCAACGAACCGCAGCCCAGTGCATCCTCCCCATTTCTCGATACACGGGCACGACTGACTACATTTAGATCTACTCCTCCTGGGGGTGTCGTCTGTGGAGAGCCAGGTGCGTCTTGCTTCTGCGGAGAACGCTGCTCAGTAGGACTGCCCCTGCTCCTCGACACAGACGCTGACCGCCTCTCCTGCAACCTCCTCTCCCGCATTTCCTTTCCACGTCCTCTCATGGCAACTGCCAGTTCGGCTTGGTGTTTGCGAAGCTGAGCAGTGCATTGCTTGGAGGCAGAAGCAAACTGCGACTGCGGAAGACTATCGGTCTTGTTTTCGCCTTCCTTCAACTCTGCTTTCATTGTTCGTTCCTCCTCGCCCCTCGCGTTTGTGGCGTCGCCGCTCCTCCGCTTTTGGTAAAGCGCAGCGTCTTCGTTCCCCTCCAACCTAGCCACATTCTCTTTGCCGTTACCCCCCGCCTCCTTGAGCAGTTCACGACTGACTGCATTTAGATCTACTCCTCCTGGGGGTGTCGTCTGTGGAGAGCCAGGTGCGTCTTGCTTCTGCGGAGAACGCTGCTCAGTAGGACTACCCCTGCTCCTCGACACAGACGCTGACCGCCTCTCCTGCAACCTCCTCTCCCGCATTTCCTTTCCACGTCCTCTCATGGCAACTGCCAGTTCGGCTTGGTGTTTGCGAAGCTGAGCAGTGCATTGCT